>NW_020699449.1:5592872-5630665 GCF_002925995.2 Terrapene triunguis | reverse complement strand
GACTACATTTATTTCAGAAGCATTTTGGCTGTAGAGCAGTGTAATTATAACTTAATCTCTTTATTATTTATTGTTTTATGATTTGTATTATCATAGCATCTGGACCAAATGTGCTGGGCACTGTACAAACACAGAGCAAAGATAGTTCTTTACTTTTAGTATTTAAATATTTACACTTTTCCTCATAATAGGGGTGTTGACCTTAGTTCTCCAGACTAATTCCATTTGGGGTGATGGTCTTCAGCCACTCTAAACTTTATACTGCCGCTTCGATTGGATATAATAATTTTCTAAGCCGCCTTACATCTGTTGTTGTTTAGTATTTCAGTAGCTGCCATTTTCCACCCCAGAAGTAGCTGCATTTCACTAGGGGGGGGAAGTGATTTCAGTATCTATTAATGAAAAGTCTTTAGAATGAAAGGCACTATGAAAACACGAAGCATTATTGTAATACTTGCCACTGCACTATTAAGTAAAATAGCTTTAGCAGTTTGGGTTTCAGCATCCTTAGATTTCACTTCACACAACAGCAGGAGTGCGTGGTGTGAGAGAGAGAGCACGCTCTCTATGTGATCAAGGGCTCAGATGGGCTCTACAAAAAAGCACTTGTACTTGTAGTGCACAATGGAGCTAGTAGGGTGAGGGTCTGAGATGCCTGACTAATGCAGGAGCAGAAATCTCTCTTTCTATGTGGCAGTCGGCCTCCAATCTTCAAGGGTTTTCATGGTATTCGTTAAAATGCATGGAAATTATCTGTTCTGAAAAATGGACTGTCCTCGTGAAGGCAGAGGCATCTTATTATTGCCACATAATTTCCTCAAAGAAGAACAGCGAAAAGAAAAGCAGCGAGCCACTGCTCCTTTTCACACCATTAATGAGTTGCTTAAACCAAAAAGCACAGCTTGTAACTCTGATTCCATTAAAAGCTCTTTGTGAAAACTCCTCTGACCTTTTTAATAATAAAGTTGAAACTTTGTGGCCTTGGTTGGATGCCTGAACCGTCAGCTGGGAATCCTGATTAATGTGCGGATCTGCTTTAGAGAGATCACTGTGAGATGGTGGCGGGATTAATTCAGCCCCAGGCTAAGTGAATGCAACACTCATTTACTTCAATGGAAGCTGGACCTGTGCACAGCAGAGATGAATTTAGTCAACCACGTGTGTGAGGAAAGGTCAGTTATCTATACTGCTGGTGCCTTAGCCTACTCCCATTGACTTCAATGGGGTTAGGAAGTATCAATGTGCTTTGATAACCTGTAGCACAAGAAAATTAAGGGCCAGAAGGAAACTGCACGATTTGGGCAGCCTTTTCCCAGCTTTACTCTGAATAGCTGGTAAAACTTTTAAATGTATTAATTTCAGCCCCTCCATTTTGTGCTAATTTTCCATAAACATTGTGATCAAATGCCACTGTCATGAAGGCTCGCGTGATAGTTTCAAAGTCGCATACTTCAGTAATCGTGGCAGCCACCTTTTAAATTTACCACTTTAATTGTTCAGTACCATGTCACCTGTATGAAATCCAAATCGATCAGTTCCCTATGTCAGCCTGTTGCATAGTGTCCACCCAAATTCTTAGGCATTAACTGCCGTTTATGAAATGATAGTGGTTATGCACATGCACATGACATAAAAGTGTACGAAATATGATTTTTATAGGGACTTCAACTATGAAAACTGAGTAGTCGTGATAATAGTATGAAAATATTACGTTATTTTATTTCAATATTTTGTTCATTTTCTCAGTTTGCTTTGGAACAAGGTTTAGAACAATGGAGACACTTAGGCCAGGATTGTCAACGTGATGTGGGGTGCCTGGAGTTTTGGATGCCCAACTAGAGGCATCTTTAAAGGGGCCTGATTTTCAGAGGGTAAGTGACATGCCCTCTTTAAGGTGTCTGAGGTCGAACACTGAAAATCTGAAGCACCCAGTTGAGCCAAAATTATATGTGCAGGTGGGTGGGGAATGGGGTGAAACTAGAGTGAGAAGAGCAATAACTATGCTTGTTTGTATAGAGAGAGAGAGAGAGAGACTAGTAACTGGAGCATTTATATACTTATCTGTTTCCTGCGAAAACGACTCCTTCCAAGCTGTGTTGCTGTTTATATCCGCCCCCACCCCCAAACACTCACAAGGCATCGGCCTCCCATGTTATCATTTTTATCAACTCCCTGCTGCGAACACTTTTATGAAACTCGGATCTTTTCTTCTTAAGAGTCCATCTGCTCCTGCAGCTCAGTTACCTCAGCTGAAGTCATAATCCCCTGTGACATCACAGTTGCTGCTGTGGAAAACAAACGCTCTTTAACAGCTTTGATTTTGAAAAGGATTGTGAGATGTTCTTATGAAGCATAGTGTAAAAAGTGCATTTTGTATTTTATTGCTGCCCACTATGTTACAAAGCCAATCTCTCTAAAGGGCAAAGATATGTCCATGAATAAAGTACAGAAAACCCCCTGGTGCCCATTGCTGAGTAGGCAGGATCGTCATCCCCTTCCCTCTAGTATGGTGACTAAGATGCCCCATGGTGTACCATGCACTGGGGATGAGAAGTACTGTATATTCCTATACCCCTTCATGTAGAGGCTTTGCTAATGATCATGGGGTGTAAATTCAGCCATTTACCCATGCTCTTCCATGGTTCCCCAGCACAGTGTTATCTGAGCTGATGCCTTATAGTAGGAGTGTTCCCAACGTCTCACTGCCCTATTGGGGACCAGGACAGATTCCATACCATGTAGGCCCAAAGACCACAATGCTGAGCATAGAAATTCAGACCAGGGTGAAGTCTGCTGCTTGAGCTTGAGTACTAAACAAAAATGCATACAAACTCAAGCAGGTCTCAAGTCCTTCCGTGCAAAATACGTGTAGCTTCTAGGTGAAGCAAGACAAATTCTGATTGGAGGTCCGATGTTTCAGTTGAATCACTACCAGTACAACTCCTCTTGAAAAGTTCACCTATTTGGCCCTGCAAGACTCATGAGTATTCACCACCACCATTCCCTAAAAAAAAAAAAGGAGCATGCACTGCATGCCAATTTGAGATGCACAGCTGACTCTGCACCTTCTGAGGAAGCACACAGAGATCCAGGTCTTCACTGCACACACACGTGTGAGGTACTAGAATGAATGGCAGGATGGTCAAGAGAGCTTCCGAAAAAGGGCTATTAAATGTTTATTTTTAATAAAGTGAAAAAATCTCACTCCATGACCCTTATGTAATATTATCCAGGGTCTTTGATGACAGTGTTGCCAACTCTGACTTTATGATGAGTCTCATAATATTTGGTGTTTTCTGGAAAGCCCCAGCTGCTGGAATCAAGAGACATTTCAATTTTATTTTATTTTTTAAAACTAGCCCTCATGGCTGATGAGAAAAGCTTGAAAACGTTGAGCAAGCACACCCCAAAAGCTCAAATACTTGAAGGCAAAGGAAAAGAACCCCACATTTACTTTTTACAAATCTCATGATTTTTGAACCTTTGGGGTTGGCAATACAGCCTTCGACACAGTTGACGGAGCTAGCTGATTTCTTTACACGTTATATTCAAGAAGGACATTTTAATCTCATTGTGATGGGGCAGGCTGCGAGTCTGTCACGAAGGTCGCAGAAGTCACGGATTCCGTGACTTTCCGCAATTTCTGTGATTTCTACAGTTGACCCCAGGCCCAGGCACACTGGCCACTGCTGGAGTGGCCCTTGGCAGCTGACCCTGGGGACAGCCCATGTAGCAACAGGTGTGGGTGGTTCTGGGGACCGACCAAGCAGCAGTCCCAGGGGTGGCCCCGTGGACCACCAGAGCAGGAGTGGTCCCGGGGGCTGCCCTGGAGACAGCCTGAGCAGCAGCCAGAGGCAGCCCCTGTCACCAGCTGTTGTCCCCCAGGGCTCCCCAGAGCAGAAGCACCCAAATATTTAATCAGGGGTATTTATAGTAAAAGTCATGGACAGGTCAGGGGCTGTGAATTTTTGTTTATTGTCCGTGACCTGTCCATGACTTTTACTAAAAATGCCTGTGACTAAATCTTAGCCTTAGTGATGGGGCAGGTAGGCCCCACACTGGCAAGGATGAGGTTAATGAAGGCCTGTGGACCCAGCTAGCCCTGCCCTGTTACACCTGCAATAGAGATCAGGTGTGGAGAAGGGAGTTAAGAGGAGACAATCTAGCAGTTGGCAGCTGACCTGAAAGGAAATCAAAGTTCTGTTTCTCCCTTAATGAGGGATGCCTTGGTTTCAGCCAGTAGCGTAAGACATCTTGCTGCCTACACGTCTCCCTCGGCGGATGGGATGAGTGGGTCCAGAGAAACCGATCAAAGGACTGGTTGCTTTAAGAAAGGCCCTGAGTAGAAGGGTAGGGTCAGGGGATGACTTACTGGTAGACCCTCTTTTGAGTTCCTGGTTTTCTCTTAGTTTTGGTCTTTAATGGATGGGGCTGAAGGGCTAAAGCATCACTGCATCAGACACCATGAGAGGTGGTAACTGATCGATAGAGACCCTGTGGCAGAGTGAGTAATGCCATGTTGGGCCACAAGGGGGCAGCACAGTTGTGAACCTTGTCATGCTCCTCTATCTTTCATTTTCAGAAAGACTCAATGCAGCGTACAAGTGCTTGAACTTCTGCTCTGCCTGAGGGAACAAATAGGGCTAGGACAAAAATGGGTTGGTGGTAAGGGCCTCCTAGCTTATATTACACCAAGTCTCCTTATTTAGTCATCATACCATTCCCTAGTAGCAGTTATAATGTATGGGTGGGATTTTCAAAACTGCTCAACTTTGACCTAAATGCTTGCATTAAAGTCAATGGAAATTTTACCCTTGATTTCAATGGGGGCAGAATTAGGCTGACATAAGTTTTTTGCAACCCCCACCTGATGTCTGTCTGAAAGGCTGAATCCTTCCACCACTTCATCTACATGTAAGCTCCTTACGCCCATTTGGACATTCTTGACTGATCTAGGAGAGCCACCCCTACATCCATATTGCAGCTCTCTGATTGGCCTCCTGCTGGAGTACACTTAGGGCCTCAGTTCCCACTGCACCCTGTGTGGCTGCTCACACTCGTGCACAGTTGGTGTAAAATACAACCAGTCTGATGTGGCAGCATTTTGCACAGGTGCAAGTGACTGTGCCAGGTGCAGGTAGGGGAGAAGCAGGGCCTTGATATTTATTATCTATGTAGCAAAGCTGAGCGATGAGCACAACAGGTGAAAGAAATCTGACGGAGAAACAGAGCTGTCCAGCCGAGAGTGCCTTGGAGTAAACAAGCAGATTGAGTGATATATTACTTGCTACAAGAGAATCAGCAGTGTTGAGAAGTGTACACCTGGTGTGGCATCAACCACGGGAAGACCCCTTTTAGCTCAGAAGATGGATGAGGATTTCCACCTGATTCATTCACCTGAATGGAGAAAATCCTTGTGGTTCATTGGGAATTAAGGAATAAATATTTTCTGGTTAACATTCTTCTATCACTCTGAATATTCCCTTATGCTGCTCCTTTGGAAGATCACTTCTCATTCATGGCATCATGTTAGCAGCTTCTTGTGATCAAGTCTAAAATTTTGCTAAAATATTATGGCTTTTGTTTTCTAAACCACAGATATGCAGTTAGGCTGCAAAAATGCATGTCTAATTTGTGTGTACATGCAATTATGACAGTTGTGCATATTCATGGGAGAACAGTGCATGCAAATTGCCAATTAGTAAGAATCAAGTCTTCAGTGTGCAATCAAACCACATTTTGACAATTCTGCAGTGCAATACACTTTATGTTCCAATACGGCAACTTGCTCTGACTGTGAAAGATCCAGAGAAAGAGATTTTATGCTCACTAGAGAAGGACAGATGGACAGAAGGTTGGGATGATCCTTTGAAGATAATTATCTAAATGTGTACACTTTATCCCATTACACAGACTGAGTATAAAGGGTGCAGTAAAACAAGTGTCTAGATCCAATTTGCTCTCTGTAGAAATAAAGGGGAAAAGATGGGCTAGTTTACCTGATTATTTTTGTTATGCATTTTACAGTCTCACCAAAAATGTGCTAGGGGCTTGTGATGGGTACAGAACCCAAAGAGACTAGAAAGGGTTAACAAACTGTGGTGAGCATAATCAGCCCTGCCTTACACACCTGGAGTGGGTTTTAGGCCTGTAGGAAGGGGATGAAAAGGAGGTAGCTGGCTAGGAAGGAGAGCAGACTGGCTAGAGTTAGGAACTGAGCAGGATTATGGCTGGTCAGAGCTTCTCTGGAGAGAAGGTAGGCCCAACATTAGTCTGTTTGGATCAGGGGACCTGCTCATAGATTTTAAGCTAGGCCATGGCAGGGTTTCTTACCTAAGGAGAAGGGCAGGGTCTGAGTCCAGAGAGTGAGTAGATGCATAACAGTGCTGTTTGGGGATTGGGAGTCTGCTACCCTGGAAGTGGGGGGAGATTGAACTTTCATAGTGTCCTGGCTAGTGGACTAAGCCATCTACCAGAGTTGGCTGGAAATGCTCTTGGGGAAACTGAGGCAGAGTAGCTGGAGCACTGTGCCCAGGCAGAAGGGATGAGCTGACAACACTGTTGTATACACATAGGAAGGCACGGTCTGTGCCCTAAAGAGTTTATAGTCTGATGGAAGATGTGGTGCACAAAGTGAGAGCTACACAAGTGTGTTGGGAGATTAAGAAGATGGGGCTGTGTGTGCAAGACTTGTTACAGGATAGATTCTACAACAGGTACAAAACTAACTAAAATTCTCTCCCACGACACAGGGCCTTCTGTCCCGGACAACCACTCTTGGCACAAGTCCCCTTCCCTTCCATAGCATGCCTGAAGCCGGGGCTTCCAGGGCTGTGAAAGAAACTCCCAATTCCCACCCTTTTCCTCTCTGACTCTCTCACACACCCAGCCAATCAAGCTGAGTGCACGAACAGACAGCTGGCAGTATCCCTCAGGTGGCAGGAATGCTGTTGTGGCAGAGAGGTCGACTTGTGCCTTCTAATGGGTGAAAACCTCACTGAGGCTGTGCAGGATCAAAAGGACACCATGTCGGGTTCTATTGATGTCACAGGGATTGAGAGGCTACAAAGGCGTGTTTGGGCCATTGTCTTCCCCATCCTGCTTGTGCAGCAGTTTCTGGCTCTCAAAGGACCTTTTCTCCTCACCCTTCCCCACTGGTGTCTGAGTCCTGGATAGTGGAGGTTTCATCTGTACTGCTCTCCTACCCCTTGCCCTGCAAGTGTAGTCCCTGATGGTAACTCCGTGCCCACTCTGTGATCACCAAGATTTTCAAAGGCACTCAGCTGCCTTAAGGTGCAGATAGATGCAAACAAATCCGCAGATAACTTACACAAAAATAAGGTACATATTGGGCAAGGGCTCTCGTGTCTGCATTATGCCACTGTGGAAGTGGCTGCTTAATTTGCTTTGCTGCCAGGAGGCTGCATGAATTTCTTTTTACCCTGCACCAATCTTCCTCTGTGAGGTCTGGCCCCATAAAAAATCACACATTTTCTTGTCATCTTCCAGTTCCTTCCTTGGTGTCCACCTGGCATTTTAGGTGGCTAAGTGGCCAGCTGGGGAACTGAGGGAATTATTTGCCCTATCAACTGTTGTCAGATGTGATATGTTTTGCAAAACTACAACCACTTATAACAGCAAGGAAACAAGCGCCAATGCTGCTTTTTGAATTCAACGTGAATTGAATTAAAATGCTACGGTACTTATATGGCCCCCATTACCACAGAACCTGAGCAGCTCATGCTATAGTCATCCTCACAATGCCCTGGTGAGGTAAGGAAGTGCTGCTATTCCCATTGTACCTCACTTCCCCTTGTGAACAAAGGCCTAGATCCTCAACAGTATTTAAGCACCATTGATTTCAATGGAAGTTAAGCACCTAAATATTTTTTTGAGCATCTGGGCCTAAATGACTTGGTCCACGTCACACAGGAACTCCGCAGCCGAGCACTGAACCATTCTTCCTCATCCCTGTGCCTGAAATCTGGTAACAGCCACAATTCCTGCCTTCATCCATTGGCCTAAATTGACTACACTTCCCTGTAATGCAAATAACAACAAAGCGATCTCCTGTTAAGAGTGAGAAATGCTCCAGGAAATGAGCCATCCTGTGCATTGCTTTATTAGTCCTTGATGGAAAGTATCTCCGTGAGTTCATTATTGGAATCTTGATAACACTTGGGTATAGGCAAACACATTTGGCTGGAGATTGCACTGCACTATTCTCACTACCTGGAGGTTGCTAACCCTGTATATATATTGGGTTTTAAAGAGATGCAATTAAGAAGCCAATTACATGCAATGAATGGTAGTATAGGATCAGGAGTTCGATGTAAAAACCCTCAGCTTTCTGTTTGTGGAGAGGTTTTTTTTCCCCTTTATTTCAGAGATAGACTTGGTTTAAACACAACATAGATACAAATATTTATTATGGCTTTGATGAATCTCACATGCATCAGCTGAAGGTCCTCCACTCTTGGTTAATTAGATTCAGCTGAAAGCTTCTGAATAGATAATATTAACCACTGCTGAAATATGTGTGCTGAAGTGGGGTTTGCTGCTGCATTTGTCCTAATTATTAATATAAACTCCAACAGAAGAAGAATATATCTTTTATTAAGACTAACCATAAAGAATCTGGCAATTCTTTCAACAACTCTACATTAACTTCATAAAGGAATTAATAGACTAGAATTTTTTTTTTAATCTACATTTCCTTTATCACCACAAACAATACTGTCATTATTTTGGAGTGCAACAAGATGAGTGGCTGTAGAAGAAAGTATCTACACACATTGGCTCTAGATTATTCCTGATGGGAAACTAACTGCACACAACTTCTCATTAACTTAAAGCATAAAATAGCTGCCAATGAAATTTTAATAGCTACAAGGCTGCACTACGGTGTGTCTTGAAAACAGACATCTGCATCTTTAATTACATATTAACTGGAGAAAACTGATGTTACTGCAGTGTAAAGATTGCGCAGTTTATATCAGGAAATGCCAAGGTTCGTGTCTCAACAGCAATGTCCACAAGGCTGGACTGTGCATCTTCTATGTTTCATGGAATGTATCTTAAGTTAATGTCTTAATATTGGGGCCAGATTTTCAAAAGAACTCAGTGGTCAACATGCTGAGTTCTTTTGAAAATGCAGTCCTAAGAGCCTAATCCTCAGAGATGCTGAGCACTCATTTGACATTTATGGTAGCTGCAGATGCTAACATCTCTGAAAATCAGGCCCTAAGACCTCAATCCTCTAAGAACAGACCCTTGTTTCCTTGCGGAATCCCACCGAGCTCAGCTTATTTACTTACTTGCAAGCCCAGGACCCTATCCTGTTGGTAGGGCATCACCTGCCTGCAACTCTTTGCAAGATCTTTCCCATTCTCTTCTATTCAACCCAATGGAGCCCTAAGCAGATATTCTTTTCCTTCCTCCGCCAGTCCAGGCTCCTTCATAAAGATGATTCAACTGGTATGATGAAAGGCTTAACTCTAGAAACCTTCAGTTAAAAGAAAGATATCTTTCCTCAAAAGTAGTTTGCAACTGTCCAAGCTACTACTTTTTTCAGTTTTATAATGAAAAAGTGCCATGTGCCTTCGAGACCAGGTGGTCCAGTAACACACCTAGGGCAGTTTGCACCCATGTGAATCTTGCTGTGTTGCAGGTGAGTGCCCAGACTTTGAACCTCTTTGTTGGATCCTGTTAGTTTAGTATAGAAATGAGACTGAGTGGTGTTTGTAATACTCCATTTTATGTACATGTTCCAGAGGGTCTTTGGGTGGGGGGGAGGTTTTTTTTTAGGGAGGGGGTGAGACGCTGAAGTCATAAAGAATCACAGACTTAATAGTGAAATGTTAAGTGATGCAGCAGCCATGTGCTTGTAACTTTCTAAGCAAGTTTCTGTTTTTATAGCCCGAAGGCAAAACTCTCAAATCTGGCTGCCTAAAGTTAAGCTTCTAAGTCCACATTTAGCCTTCTATAAAAATAAGGCTATTATGTAGCATCTGAGCTCCTGCAGCTCTCATTAATTCAAATTCTATAGGCCAGATTCACTGCTGGTGTAAATCAGCATATCTCCATTGACTTCAGTGGGGCTGTGGCTGATTTACACCAGGTGAATATCTGGCCCTTTAAGGCTTATTTAATGATAGACTAATCTAAGTAAGTATATTTGTAACCTTAAGAGTAAAAGAATATCATTATGTAAGTTTGTTAATGTGCAACAGTAAGTTGAAGGGATACCTTGCAAAGTCAGATGCAAGTTTAGTCAAATGCAGAGTTGGTTGCATGCACCAGTTTAACTTGCAAATTTTATAATTTTGCAACTAAAACCTCACGTACAAATAGTTCAATATTTATATTCAATGTAAACTATGCCAGAAAAGATTGCAGATAGTTTATCCTCATGGCTCAATCTTGCTGTATGGAGGATTAACTGGCTATTTCTGTGCATGCTGCAGTTGTAAAACAAGAAAATAAACCTCTTTTTGTAAACCCAGCTTTGGAGTCCAGAGTGCCACTACCAGTCCCTGGAAGGCTATAGTTCTGTTTTCAGATGTGGTTCGGACTAAATCCTATGTCCTACAACAAAATATCACTACAGTCCCCAGTGCATGAGTTCCTTCCCAACCTTCCACAGATAAAAACAGGCAGCGATCTCATTTTAGGCTTAGATCTCAGGTTTCAGAGGTCATGCCAAATGAAAACACTGAAAGGTGTTGTATAAGCCCAGCTATATCTCCATAGACTCTGAGTGTACCAGGGTATATGGTCCAGTTTAAAATCTAAACCACGCTCCTTTGAACCACCTAAAGAAACTCCTGAGGTCCTCCTGGAAAGGAACACTATCTCACTGCAATGTAATGGGGTTTGGCCTGCGCATTGCCCCAAGAATACTTACCACAGTTATGGGATGAGTTATTCATGTCCTAAGATCTTGGGGAGTGAAAGTGCTTATTTCCTTGAATGATATCTAGATTGCTGCAGTCACAAGAGTGTCTAAAACTGCCTATACTTGCTACAGTCCATCTGTTAAAGGCCCTAAGGATTCTATTAAATATAGAAAACTATTAAACCCTCCTTCCAGCTCAGGCTTGCTGGGATTCACAGTGGATGCCTGAATATTCACTGGCCCAAAAGGGGAGCCATTTTTTTAAAAAAAAGTGTCACTCTGTTCCTTTGATCACCCAGAGGTGTTTAGAACAGTTGTCAATTGCCCAGTACCCTGTTGGCCACTCGGTGGGCCTGTTTTACAGCGATGTTCAGAAATGCTTACTGGCTGAAAGGAGAGAGGTAAAGATTAGGGAAGTGGCATGCATTTCCTTGTATAGATTATGCTACATAGAATGGAAGGAAACCTAATACTGTTAGAACCTCTCTCCTTTAGAGACCTGCCTGTTCCAGAGAATCTGGAGTCAGATGCCTCGAAGCCTAGATTGTGGTGTCTTGTTTATCTACCAGAGAGTAAGAGGGCAACCTACCAAAGGTCCCTGTAAGAGCTTGTCTATATGCAGAAGCTGCACCAGTATAACACAAGGTGTGATGTTGCACTGATCTAGTTAAACTAGTGCAACTTCCTGTATGTAGCACTAGCCTCTGTAAATAAAGTAAAGCTGCCTCAGTCTGGAAAGCTCTAAGTAGGTTCTATCTACCTGCAGGTTCTACCAGGTACAGGTAGCAGCCAACCCCAGAAGAAGAAAAATCCCAGTGTGTGCCCACTTCTATCCAGTTAGATTGTGCTCTGCTTTATCTGAGCATGGACCCAGGGGGATGTGTTCCCTCCTGGGCAGTGAAATATATGGAAAGTTCTAGGACACCTTTTCTGTATGTATTCAAGGTCCCTGCATGATAGTAACTTCCAGTGCCATCAGAGCTTGGTCCATGTCCGAGCTGAAAAGTGCAAGCTTGGAGATATTCTATTTGAGACCCACTCAGGTGTTGCTGCTTCTGTGGTCCTCAGAAAATCTTGGGACATTTCTGCTGGGGATCCTATGTTTGACCATGACCATCTAACATGTTTGTAAACATCACTGCCTTTGTCTATTCTGGATCCTAAATGGTGTTTAAAAATGTGTTCGCTAACATGTTTGTTTTAAACCACGACTCCTTTTCCTCATCTTGCCAGTCCTATAAAGCACAGACTGAGGCTGAGGGAGCAACCTGTACCTGGAGGGTTCTAGACACAGGCAAGTCAAGGTGTGTCGAAGCTGTAGAGGAAACAGAAGAAACTCTGAGGAACTTGGTAACTGGAACCTCAGGGCTGGTGTGGTGTCTTGATTTGTTTTAAGGGAATTAAGCGCTAATCCCTTTCCCAAAGCTCAGACTGAAGTTGAAACTGTGCACTTGTGCGCCAGTGAAAGGTTTATCTTCACCCTGAGGAAACTGATTATACCTTGACAAAACTGATATATTCCAAAGTACAAGACACAGATCTGTAAATCTGAAACTTCATAATTTGAACTGGTTATTCTTACTTCAAATAGTCTATTGAAGCTCAAATGTGAAGAACTGCGTTTTGCTTTCCAGGCTATCTATGTGCAACAACAAATGAAATCCTGAGCCCCAAGTAGTTGAAATGGGTGCTGTTATGATTAAATAATTCAGAGGACATTAATTTAAACACACAATGACTGTATATTAATATAATTAAATTCTTACTTGAAACATTTCTGCAAAAAAAAAAAATAATCTCAGACTAAACATGAAGGCTTTCTTTACAGGACGCAATCGCAAGAGAGAGAACCCTAGGTAAATGGCATTGAGCAGATGAGTAGAGTTGGGTGGGAACTGGATTTCCATTTCACAGGCAATTTTGCAGTTTCCACCAAAAAAAATAATCCAAAACAGAACAAAACCAAAAAATTTCCCCCAAAACAAAATTGTGAAAATCTTTGGGGTCAAACAAAACATTTCCTTTTGATCAAAGCAAAACACTTTGTTCCAGTCTCAACCTTTTTAATGTTTGTTATATTTTTTTTAAACTTGTTTTGAAAAGTCATTTTGAAACAAAAACTCGAAACATTCTGGTCAGAAAAGCTTCATTTTGGCTTTTTTCAAAATGAAATTGTCAAAATGGGCACTCTTTTTGGGGGTGGGGGGTGGGGAAAGGTTTTGATTTAGTTGAAAAAAATCTTTCCAACCAGTTCAAAATGAACAGAAGTGCCTTTGGAGCTGTGGGAATGGACACCCGCAAACACTACTCCTCTGGCTCTTACTGAAGGTTCTGATGCCATTAAGATCCAACCTGTTTACCATCACTCAGACCAATGTTCTGACACGGGTTCTTTGCATGTAGAAACCTCTCTAGTGTTGCAATAGTGTTTCCTTTTGATACAGCTGTGTTGTCCTAGAGTCACTCTAATTCTAGGAGTGAAAACACTTGATGTTTTGGTGATCCATGTGCTGCTTTGTGGAGAGAAGGGATTATGTTTGAGTTTGTCAAAATGCAAAATGTTCTTGCGTGTTACCAAACGTCAAAAAAATTATGGCGAGGTGTAGTGGGGTGGTCACCCCGCTCCAGACCTGAGAGGGTTAAAGGCCAGCCCTGGGAGAGGGCTGGGGCTGAGAGCCAATAGGAAAAGGCTGGGAGGCAGCCAATCAGGGCCAGGCTGGGCCCTATAAAAGAGCAGCAGAGCCAAAAGGCAGAGGTCACTCTCACTCCAGCTTTGGAGTGGGAAGGACCTAGCTGCCTGGGAGCACAGGGTGCCTGAAGCAGAGCAGGGCTGGGGAAGGGCAAGAGGAGCCGGGGAGCTCCAGCCTGGCAACTCCCCAGGCTGCGGCCTTAATAAAGGCCTGAGGAGGTACTGGGGCTGTAGAAGTGGAGCCCGGGGATAGGCAGAGGCAGCAGGTCCAACCCCCTTGCCAGTGATGAGTGGCCATTACAGACTGCAGTCTGTCCCAGTGAGAGGGGGCTAGATGATGACTGGCTGTAGCCACTGAGGCAAGGTGGGCATAGAGGTAGGGGGTTCCCCTGGGAGGGGAGACCCAGAGTGTGGGGGTACTGTTGTGGGCAGAACCCCAAGGTAAAGGGCACCGGGGTCCGGGAGGGACACGGGGCAGGAGGCAGGAGAGACGCCAGCCAGCAGAGAGTGCTCCGAGACTGGAATCGAGCTAATTCCTGGACAACCAGTAGGAGGCACCATGGTCCGGGTGAGTCTGCGATCTGCTACACAGGGCATAAGTCACTTTAAGAGTTTAAAACAAATCCTTTTTTTTAACAACAATGATGCTGTAAAGAGGCTGTGGTAGCTGGGCAGGAGCAGAATAGCCCTTGCCATGAGTTTAGTGTCAGTCTTAAATGGTTAACGATAACCACGTTTGAAGTTTAGCTGTCTGTACCTTTAAAAGAATAACCAAACACAAAACCAGTAACTGCTTAAGCACAGGGTTTAAGCAAGGTCTGATCTGGCCAGGAGTCCTGGGCTATTACTAAGGAACTCTTTTTCCTGTCCCGGGCTCACTCGGCACTGCCCTTCAGAAGAAGTGAGCAAGTCTACTTAACTGATCTGCCAGCTTCCTGTTGGTCAGCGTTGCCTCCTGGCCCTTCTAGGCCTCTGGAGGACTAAGTCTCATTGCTAGCCCAGCCTGAGCAGGTTTTCCTTAAGCCGGGGTGTCTGGGCATTGGTGCCTGCAACAGGAGGCAGAGAAGGCTAGATAGACCCTGTCACACAAGCCCACGTGGCTAGACTGCTTCCGCAGCTTGAAGCAGGTAACAAAGGTACTGTATATTATAAACGGATACAATAAATGAGTAATGCTCCTACACCAGCTCTTACATAGACATGCTATTATATACATATGTACAAATGCAGGATATTCATATGTGCAAACAGTACAGAGGGGTAGAATCCCATCTACCAATCCTGACAGATGAGAGTAGGCTTTCTATCCACACAGTCAACCACACAAAGAGAGTCTTTGCATTCTGTGGACCCTTCCATTCTGTCATATTAGCCTGGCACTGATGGCACTCCACTGAAATCGATGTGGTTACACAGTGTAAAACCAGCATAGGAGAATGGAGAATCAGGCTGTATATCTGGACTCTTTCTGGGTAAATTCCTAGGGCCACTGAAGTAAATGGGAGTTTTGCCATTGATTTCAGTGGGGCCAGGATACCACCCTGTGTTTTCCGTCATCTCTGGTGGTAATAACCTTTCACTGTTTGGTGTCAGTCCATTGTTCCCCATATCTGCTATCCCTTCCTATTCCTAGCTGGCTTTGTTTGGTTAGTTATTGTGAAGAGTCAAAGATCAGTGCACAGAGATGTCTTGTGCCATATTTGCTAAATGGCCAACTGAATGGGGGGGGGCAATGAAGACCAGAGTTCAGCGCTAGAACTTTGTCTTTGCTTTGGATGATTTGTACCACAACCTTAATTCCTTATTCTTTGCATACCCAAAAGCCCCTTTGACTTCAGTGGGCTATTTTGGTGCACTAAGAATACAGGCTCAGAACTTTTTATAGTGTTTATTTGTGTGGAAATATCTTTTCCTTTTTCTCACACTCCCATTAACAAGAAAGGGTTGACATTTAAGTGCAAATATATTGATATGCATGAAAACACCTCCTCTTACAGCATATCACGTAAGTAAATTTATATTCAGGATTAGGATTCAGGTTGTTTGGATTTTACCCAGTGAACTGTAAATGTTCCTACACATTGATATGTGTTTAATTATGCTAACTAATTTTGAAAATGTGTATTGCAGTTATTCCAGATTTATGGCCACGTAACTGATTGCAGGACATGGCCCTAGGTTCCTGCATTGGAAGGATTTGCAACCTAAAGTCATGATCCTACAACCGTACATGTACTTAACATTAAGCACAAGTCAGTGGAGGGATGTTACTTACACACGCTATGAACTTTAAGTGTGTAAGTGTTTGCAGGATTGGAGGCTAAAATTAGAACAGAACAAAACAAAATCAAAACCAGGGGAATAATGCTCTGAGGGGAAAACAGAATGGAAAAGTGGCTTTGCTTCATGGATTCCTTGTTTGATGCATTTTAAAAATGTAACTTGTATGTATATCCCAGATGTAGAATCACCTTTCAGTGTTCAGTATTAGGACTTTAAAACCAGACGCTCAGCTGGCATAGACATGGAAGTCAATGGCACTGCATCAGCTTACAGCAAATGAGGATCTGCCCAAAAGCTTTTGCATGAGATGTGGTTTCTAAGGGAGGAGTCAAATGAAGCATGTGGCCTATTGGAATGCAAAAAGAGGGAGACAGCTCTAGGTATGAAGGCCAGAAGGGAAGAAACCCCTCACAGCCATTGCATTCGATGCTGTCACCATAGGCACCGACTTCCCCTCTTTCCCCTGGGTGCTCGAGCCCCCCACCTGCCCCCGCCCCCATTCAGCCCTTCCCCACCCCATTCCAACTCCTTCCTCAAATCCCTGCCCGGCCCTACCTCTTTCCCGCCTCCTCTCCTGAGCACGCCACATTCCCGCTCCTCCTCCCCCCCTCCCAGAGCATGCTAACACTGCCAAACAGCTGTTTGGTGGCGGTTGGGTGGGAAATGCTGAGAGGTAGGCGGAGGAGCGGGGATGCAGTGCGCTCAGGGGTGGAAAGGAGGGCTGCGGGGGAGGGGAGCTTGGCTGTTTTTCCCCATGGGTGCTCATGGAGTTGGCACCTATGCCTGTCCCTCTACCTTAGTGCGTGGATCACATGCCCAAGAAATCTCTCAAAGCTATTAGAGTGCCTTCTGTCTCACCAACAGCCATGCAGGAGCCTTAAACCAATGCACTGCAAAGCTTTAGCACCTTTTAATTTTGAAAGGGTTACTGAACATGTGCTCCAGGAATGAGTCTTTTAAAATGTTAGCATCTCAGTCTTTTTTCTTTGAAATGGGGGAACTTGACTTTGAATTCTTTAAATGGGCCACATTTTTATTTATAATGTGTGTGTATAAAATAAAAAATGTGGCCCATTCAAAGAATATATGTAGATAACTTTAATTGCAGGGGGGAGGGAATATTTCAGGTTGAGACCATGTGGGTCAAGTTTCGGTGAATTTTTATGGCTGGGTCAAACTCGTAACCTGCCTGACAATAGATGTTTATACTAGAAATGCTTACACCACCTTAACTCTAATAGCAGAAATGTAGTGCTATAATTTTCTTTGCTAGTTAATCTGGTACAATAACCACTGTTGCCCTGGGGAATTTTAAATCTCTATAGGAGGGAGGGTGGGGAAAGTGTTCTCTTGCGAGTGTAAAAAGAGGATAATAAACCAAATTAATATCAGAGGTGATTTCATGGAGTCTTTAGAGCATATTAAACCAAGTGCTTTCATGTGCTAAGCTATCCAGAGGTACTGTTCTCAGTTCTTTGCTTTATATGTGCATTTAAAGAGTTGTTTCCTTACACAGGTAGGTGGAAATATAGTTCTTTCGCCTTCCCCCTTCTAATTTTTGTTCTTGTCATGTATCTCTTGGATCCCAAGGTCACCCAAGCTAAGCTCTTCCCACAGAGAGCTGGTTTTTGACTGACACAATGCCGCACTCTCCTTTCTGGTAGATCCTCGTGCAGGCATCCATAATTCTCTTTATTGTTCATTTGAAATGCAACTTTCTTATCTCTGCACAGCAAAAAGGGCTGGTCTCCCTGTCAGCAGGGACTTGTGGAGCAGCAGCACCATCTGCTGGATTATTCCAGCATGGTTCACCTTTGCAGCGATACCCAGGTGATCATTGGTTTTGCTGCTGTTTGCAATGTACAGTATTCTGTTTGTTTCTGTGGCGGATAAGAAGATCACTTCGCCATAGCATATCTGTTTAACTTGTTACTGCTTTAAGGCCAAGTTCTGCCCTCAGCTGTGTCTACGCAGCTTCTCCTGACTTCAGAAAGAGCTGCGTCCAACCAAGCATCTGAGGGCAGAATTAGGTCCTTAGGGAAAATGAGATCCTCTAAATTTGTGTCCCTTTACCAAAGCAGCAGGTGGGATTTGAAGGACCACAGACACACAGAAGCAGGCCCCACTGCCTTGGTCTCTTCATCTTCTTTCTCTTTCCCTGCGACCAGCAATCTCCCCAGCTTGATTTTTTTTTTCCTCTCTTCTCCTTCCCCTCAGACCTGTGTTGGGGTTTTTTGTTTTTTTTCCCAATTTGTCCCCAGTTTCTTTCCTTTTCCTTTCTCCCACTTTTTCCGGTTTCTTTTCCTCTCTCCCACCCTTTCCCGTGCTTCTTACTCCCCCATGTCTCCCTTCCTTTATTTTTATTTTCTTTTATTTTCCATATGCCCCTTCCCTTCAGCCACATGTTTCCCCTTCCACTCTTACTAAGAGATCCAAATGGAAGTGACACAACCAGCTGGGTCCCTACAATCTTGCTAACACTAAAGCTCCGTGATTCCCTATTGTGCTCCCCTCTGCTCTTGTGCTGATCCGTTTGGACTCAAGCATGTATCCAAAATTGCACTCACCCCTTGCTGGCCCTCCTTAGTGCGAGAGGCGAAGCAGGCAGCAACCCTGCTTCTACCTGTATACTACACCTGACATGGTCTAATGCCTACTTGCAGAGGCATTTATGGCCCTGGACTCCCACCTGGGCTTGGCCCACAAACATGTGGCAGTAACCCTGTTCTTTGCTACCTACATTCAAGGTTATGTAGCCCCCTGGCTTCTTGATACACAATCAAGGAGGTCAAAGGGAAGCTTCCACCAGAAAGGAAAGCTTAATTGGATTTCTTATCTGTTCCTTCATTATTTTCACAGGCCCAGTGTGTCTTCTTGACTGGAATAGGGCCTATTTGCAAACCAAGGAATCATCCATGGCACCAAAATGTATGGCTGACTTCTGTTTGTACTTGTGCACAAAAAAAGGGTCATCTGACAAGTGGTGAGCTTTTACTGCAAGCAGAGAAGTGCAAAGCACCAGAGCAAACCCAGCTAATGGACATGTGCTCCTCTGTAAAGATACCACAAAACAGAAACAACTACTTGGGCTGCAGCTGACTGACCAACCAATTTTTATTAATGAGTATCACATAGGAAAGCAATTAAGCCTTGTTTGGGTAGCCTCTACTGTATGCGTTATGTATTGGAGGTCGTGTTTTTGCTCACACGGCATTTGCATTGTGCTGCAGAGGAGCATTAGAGTTTCTTCTGCATTCTGCTACAAGGCATAAATCTATTCAAGTTCCTGATTAAGTATGATTACCTGTTACCAAAGATATCTTGAGCAATAAGATGGTGAACAAAGTCTCTTCTTTTTGTATAGGGCTGCTGGAACCTTGTGGCTTTTACAATCTTCTGAGCTGGCTTTTGCATTTGCAAAGTTGGATTTGATTTGCAGACATCCTTTGTTTTTCATTTTTTGCAACAGAGATTCATTTAAAAACACAAAGATTTCCAACCCCTATAGAGACCTGTGCTGTGTATTTAAGATACTCACTGCTCCCATAATAGTACGGTATAAATACTTGCGTGTGTGTGTGTGTGTGTGTGTGTGTGTATATATATATATATATAAAGTGAAAGAGGGAGATAAAACCACATCTATCCTGTCATAAGCATTTTTCTCTTTTCCACTCCTTTCACCAGTCTCTGCTCATTGGAATACAAACACAATCGTGTTTGAGTTCAAGTTAAACTTCTGAACCCCCAGTGCTTCAGTGGGTTCCAAATTAGGCAAAATGAGTTCACCCATTCCTAATATTGGATTCATAGCAACTTGAAAACCTGCTTGAAGGATGCCCCTATGTACGTACACCATTTCAAATAGTGCTTCCATCTCCTGGACAAAGAGCTAAGCTTTACCTTGGTTAGCACCTCTTCATCCCCTCCCACCAAGCCTCTCCGCTTTTGTCTAACTGTCCTTTGTGAAATTCCATGTGGATCCCACAATTGCTCTTTAGCACTATCCCTCTTCCAGTTTGTGGCTGCTGGGAAGGGAGGGCTCTGAGATCAGGATAGAGGGAAGAATGTGCCAATCGGTGAGTTCAGCAGCAGAACCACAGGGACCTACCTTTGGGCTGAGGAAGCCAGACCTGGAATGAAACTTAGTCCCACGGTCCAAAAACATGACTGGTGCCAACCACATAGTTGGCCTTAAATGACTCCTGTGGCTAATTATTCATCTCACAGGAGCAGCACAAGACTCCAAATACTTGTTTACATTCATGAAGGCCTGAGAGACCCAGGCAGTGTCTCACCGTTTGACAATTTATTGCTGATGGGAATAGTTCCTCCTAATCAGATTGCTCTAACTGTGCAATAAAAGGTATCTGCAGATAACTGGGTTTTGCCATTACTTAGCAGGCTAGCCACACCGCTGTGAGCTGCACTTGTGATTGTGAAGATTTGGATGGAAGAAGACACTGCCATTTATCACTTGTTGTTAATCTGGGTCAGTGGTCTCTAGCTCATTATTCTGAGACTATATTTGGCTTCCCTGTCCCTAGCTATAGTTCCTGAAGCACACAGCAACCCAGCTTCCCTTTAACAATATATATGTTTCTACTCATGCTTTTGTGAAGGTGAGAGAGATGAAGCGTGATTTATCTGCAGTAGTGAAAGTCATAGGTTTGGTCACCTGCTGTAAACTATTGGCTTCTTGGCTTGAAATTCTGTTGTTTTTAAGAAAACCGCCTTATGTTAAATATAGGAGAAAGGGAAACATGATATTTCACATGTATACTGTTTGTTTCTACAGCTGAAGCTTGGAAAGAGGAAGACTGGGGCTGGAGGTAGGGGAAGAAAAATTGTTGGGAGGACAAAGATTTAGTGGACATTGATACTGGCCATCAGAATCTGTACTGAGCCAAGGCAGACTCTTCCATAGGAACTACTTGGGGATCACAAGGGGAGCTGCTAGCACCGTGGACAGATCCTTAACCAAAAGCTTTTTAGGACTCTCATACGTGCCAATTCCCCTATGTCCATAGAGCAGGTTTCCAGAAGTGAGACCACCAGAACTTCAGGAAAAGGTGTATATTCCCTCTCCCTCTCATTATAACTTGTGGCCCAGACCTTCTGGACCAGCTAAGATGTAACAGGTGCAAATCCAGGCAAAGGTGGATCTTTGCCATCTTTGCATTCCTCAGATCCTGGTTAAGGGCTAACTTGTCCTAAGATGAGCTGGCAAAGCACTTATCTCATGGCCTGTGATGGGGTGCTATTAATAGCTTCAATTTGGGCTCTATGGGAGCCAGCATCCTGCTCACTTAGAATACTCATTGTCCTGGGTGTTCTACGATAGAAGGGAGGACTTACACCTGCTGGTAGCCTGATGAAATAATTAGCTCACCAGATAGGGAACCCAGGAAGGAAAGCAGGCAGTATACAAGGCTAACCCAGGGAGCAGGAGAACTGCAGCTGTATGATTGTATTGTACCTGGCATGTAAAAAGGAAACAAACACACATAGTAAAGGTAACTTGGTGGACCAGTGTGCTGCTTACTTCACCCAGATGGCTTGCCAGCCAGGGTTTTCCGGGAAATGAATGGGGACTCTGTTTATATGGCCCAAGAGCTTGTTTCTCTTTACAGTGCTTCTCTGGAATCATTTGACAAAGGGGAAAATAACCTAGACCCAGTGATAGCACTGAAAATACTCTGTTGCTGAAATTGGGACAGGAGGTCTTAAGGCTTTTGCAGTGGCATGACCTAGAGTATAGCTTTTTCTGCTCTATATAATCTTTGGTAACAGAAAATGCCACCACACCTAACAATACATAACAAACTTTTTGGACAAATCAAGCCTGGTGCAACAAGCTATGTATGTTCTTTTATCAAGGGTGTAGTTACTAGTGCAATATAAAATTTAGAGCATCTTCTAGTAGGTCAGCTGGATGCTTTGCACTGTCAAGAATCCAGATACAGTAGGAGGAAAGGTTAGTATTACTAAGACCCAGTGTCTCTCAAAATTAGGGTGCAGTCTACTAAGTGGGAAGGAGAGGACTAATAAAATGGATTACACTGAGCAATAATGAAGGTAATCATAAAATATTAGGATTGGAAGAGAGTTCAGGAGGTCATCTAGTCCAGGACCAACCCCAACTAAATCATCCCAGCCAGGGCTTTGTCAAGCTGGGCCTTAAAAACCTCTAAGGATGGCGATTCCACTACCTCCCTAGGTAACCTATTCCAGTGCTTTACCACCCTCCTAGTGAAATAGTTTTTCCTAATATCCAACCTAGACCTCCCCCACTGCAACTTGAGACCATTGATCCTTGTTCTGTCATCTGCCACCCCTGAGAACAGCCGAGCTCCATCCTCTTTGGAACCCCCCTTCAGGTAGTTGAAGGCTGCTATCAAATCCCCCCTCACTCTTCTCTTCTACAGACTAAATAAGCCCAGTTCCCTCAGCCTCTCCTTGTAAGTCATGTGCCCCAACCATAAATAATGGCCATTGATGAAGGTCAACTTGTGCTTCTATGAGGCCATAGTTATTGCCCTATAGATATGTAGCAGCAATCAAAAAAACTATGAGAATGTTAGAAACTATAAGGAAAGGGATAGATAATAAGACAGTATCAATATGCCTCTATATAAATCTATGGTACACCTACACCTTGAATACTGCGTGCAAGTTCTGGTTGTCCCATCTCAAAACAGATCTGTTAGAATTGGAAAAAGTACAACAAAGGGCAATGAAAATGATTAGGGGTATGGAACAGTTTACTTATGAGGAGAGATTAAAAAGACTGGGATTTTTTCAGCTTGGAAAAGAGACAACTAAGGGGGGATATTATTGAAGTCTATAAAATCATGAATGGTGTGGAGAAAATGAATAAGGAAATGTTATTTACTCTTTCACCTAGCATAAGAACCAGGAGTCACCCAATGAAATTAATAGGCAGCACATTTAAAGTAAACAAAAGGAAGTATTTCTTCACACAATGTACAGTCAACCTGTGGAACCCTTTGCCAGGGGATGCTCCAAAGGCCAAAACTATAATGGGGTTCAAAAAAGAATTAGATAAGTTCAAGGAGGATAGGTCCATCGATGGCTATTAGCCAATATGGTCAGGGATGCAACCCTATGCTCTGGGTGCCCCTAGCTTCTGACTGCCAGAAGCTGGGAGTGTATGACTGCCTGTTCATTCCCTCTGAAGCTTTGGGCATTGGCCACTGTCAGAAGACAGGATACTGGGCTAGATGGAACATTGGTCGGATCCAGTATGGCTGTTCGTATGTTGTTAGTACTATGTGTGGGAAGATGGGTTTAAAGGAAAACCGAGAATGGATCAGCATTTTAGTGGGTATTCAAGTACAATACAGTGTCTCTCTAGGAATTGAGGAAAAATGAGGAATGTATCCTATGGAGTGCGGTAGTAATAGAGCCTTCAAGTAAATGTTAAAACAAGGGCTTGATCATGTGCGGTGGGGTGAGTGTCTTGAACTCCAACTAATGGGAACTGACGGAGGAGTGCTCAGTACCTTGCAGGATTGAGCCCAAAAGAAAGAGTGGATCAGTCTGCAAGTAAATTATGAGCAGCAACCCCTTCCAAGCTGCCACCACCCAAACCTCTGCTCTTACTGAGGATGGGATGGAAGTGAGAGACTTTTCTTTGGCCTGAATGTCGAATAGAAAACATTTGCCCTTCTATATCCTTGTGGATGGGTTGAAGGCTAAACAAATGCTAAGTCAGGAGGCTTCCGAAAGAGGGAATGACTTAAAAGGAATGAGTGCAACCCAGCTCTGGCTTTACAAAGAAAATGCATTACTAAAGCCTTCTCCAAATTGGCTGTAATGGGCATTCTGTGGTCCCAGAGCCCCCTAAACACCGATCCTGGCAAAGAGAAAATGGTTGAGTGATAACTGTGAGACAAGGGAAAGCTCTAAACAAAAGAGGGGCAAGGGGGATGTATCTGTTCTGTTTCTTCTTGACCTTGGGAATGACTGACAGGTGAAAATATAAAGGAATGAAAGTTCCTGCCTAATGCTGCTTGCTTGTCTGCAGAGTGCCTAATAGCACACACTACCCAATGGTTAGAAGCCAATGTGCCAAACTTGGTGCAATTTCCCTGACACTTATAAGAACCAACTTGACTAAAGCACATATCTGCTATGAAATTATTGGTGTGTACTTGACATTTAAATTTATTAGCTGACAAAATTTTTGTTGCACCATCTGCTACCCTGCACTAAACTTCCTGTAACTAAAGATGCACAAGCCCTGGAGAATTGGCATTAGGTAAAATAGATTCATTTAATATAATTGAACATAATTGTGCATGTAATGCTTTAAGTTAATATTACTCAACAGATGTGCAAATAATAGCAGGGCGATTCGCCACCAACCATATGCTGGCGATCAGATAGAAACAGCATTGTAACACTTAGCAAGACTGACTCGTTATAGGGGATGAGTGGCTAGAGCAATGTATGGCAAGACAGGTATGGTTGTGACCATGGAACACTAATGCAGGCTTCAAGGAATGGTGATGCTCTCAGTCTGGGAGAGGGCAGTTGTTATGTTTTTTCACTATCTGTTGGTTGGAAGATATTTAGTTAAAACTCTAAGGACTGCTTCCAAATAGGCACCTAAGACTGTCCTAAGCACCAACTTTAAATGGTCCTTGTGTGGATTCCTGTACAATTTTGTTTCCTTTATAATACCTCTACTAGGTGAATATTTCCTTGCTTTCCTGCATGGTCACTTCAAATTGTAGATGGAGCCTACACTAAAATCACACATCCAAAACCCCCTGAACTTCGTGCTGATCTGGGGTCAGTTTGTTTTTTAAATCCTGATATGAGTTTTTCAGCTTATGCTCGTGTCACCTTAAAATAAGCTTTATGTGTGTATCCTGTGCTAGGAGAGGGGTACTCCCCGCTATGAATGCAGTGCAGCAGTCCTAACGATTGCCATAATACTGGGGAAATTATACCACAGGTGGGCTAAAATTGAAATGTCTGAAAAGTCCTCAGGGCTCCATTTAGCTTGGCTAATACTTGGGATCAAAGAGATGGCAGTTTCCTTTTTAATGTGCCCTGAGAGAGGTATGACAGAGATGAATGCCTGGGGCATGTTTTGTTCTAAAACAAATCCATAAGAGAGAGATGTCAAAATATTGATATTTAATAGTACCTGAATCTGATGCTAATTGCTATGGACCGGATTCTGCCATTCTTGACTTTAATGGGACTTCCTGCAGAGTGAGGTATTACTCGTCAGGAAAAAGGGTGGTAGAATCTGACCCATGGTAACTAGTATCCTACTGACTTCAATGTGTCTAATTCTCCAGGAGACAGCCTTGCAAAACTGTCATGAAAGCTTGGCAGCACAGGCACAAACTCTACTTGTCTCACTTGCTCTTTATCACAACGACCAATTTAAAAATAGATTTAAAAAAATTTTACTTGCCCAAAAAGTTTCACTGCCTGGGGTGAGTAAATGGAATTTTGTAAGGCTGGCTTTCATAGTAATTCACTTATTTCTTAGTAATTAATGCCATTTATTATTGATTACTGTTGAGTGTGTTAAGAATGTTGCAGGGCAGTTAAATACCAAAACTTGATGGATTTCCCCCTTCTAGTCATTTGGGGCAAATTTAAATTCCAAAGGTATTCAAGCACCTATAGATGCAGATAGGCACCTCGTGGGAGTTTAAAATGCACCATGGATTTTCAACGGGAGTTTGGCACCCATCTGCATCTTATATAGATATAGTAAATCTGGCCCTTAAGGATCTATTTTTAAGCTCCTATTCAGCATTTATTGAGCTTATGAGGAGTTCTGATACTAGTTTCAATGGGTGCTGCTTAGAGCAGGGATGGTGTGTCTTCTGCGTTCTGCATTGCTCTGAACACACTGTCAATGCTTGACAAATTATACATGAGGAGAATAAGAATATGGAATCCATGTGTGAGTTTGTTTCAATTTACATCCTTAAATAGTTTAATGCCTTAAGATATAAATGTTGGCTGCTGTTTGCAAGCGAGTGTATATGTTGTTTATTTGGTCTAGTGTTCTTTTTCCATGACCTTCAAATGGGAGGCTTACCAGTGTAAATTTGGAGTATAAATAGGTTTTTAAATGTTACCCATTTAGGTCGAAATTATATTCTAGGTCGAAATTATATCTCCCCCCGCGCCGCCCCCCCCCCCCAAAAAAAACTGGGGTGTGGAGAGGGTCCTCCATTACTGGATCTTTCCTTCTCCAGGGAGAAGAAGGGCTGTCACACCTCTGCGGCACAGTCCTACCCCTCTCCTCCCCTTCCCAGACCTTGTGGAGTCTGTGTGTGAGGAGAGGCTGGAGTCAGGCTGGGACAGAATTGTATCATCCTACAAACTGCTGTGGCCAGTGAGGAGTCTGTGGTAAGGCGCTATTGAGGGGACAGAGCTGCTGTGATTCAGGGCCTCTGTCAAGATGGCTCTGGCCTCCCACATATTCCAGTGGTGCTGCCATATTTGGAGATGTCTTTTCCAAGAATTGGACCCTGACCTCCCACAGTATACTTTGGGGGAAAATCCATAAAAAATTCTCAGAAATCCAGCCCTCAGCTACTAAGGGGGGGGAGGATGCTGGGCCATCAGGTTCATTGGCGGTGAATGATACATTTAAGGTAGTTAACCAGTTTTCTTTATAACGCTCCATATTCAAATGTTCACAGCTTTCCAAAACAGTTACCTTTTGGTCTGAAACTTTCTATACTCGGGCTCTTTCAAGCAGTGGCTTTAAGTATATATAATTGTATGTAATATTTCTTGTAACCTGTTCAGAAGTTGTATTACATATTAAGGGCCAAATTCTGCCTCTGAGTCTGATGGGAGCTATGAGCAGACAGCTAAGGGCTACACGTGGCCTAAAGAGTTCTCCTATTCTCTCAGGGGAGGATAGGTTAATCCAACCTATCATTGCTAGTCTGCAGTATATCTATCGGTTTTTCCCCTGAACATCAACTTGTATGGACATGGAATATTTCTGCTTCTGTTCTTTCTTGTTCAGAGAAGTGGATTTTTATTTCTCTTAGTAGGGTGCTAATTGTATGTAATATTGGTCTTGTGAGAATATGAGCTGCAGTGCTCTATGGTTTATCATTTAAAAAGTTAAGGTGTGGGTGGGGTGGGAATTTAATGTGTGCAGTCTGGATCTCAGGTTAATACCTATTTTAAAAAAAATTCACACCTACACATAGCTTCTTGTCCATAAGAGAGTGTTCATTTTTCCTCCCCCACCTGCACAAAAAAAATAGGTATTGCTATTGGTGCAGAACAGTTGCTTTGTTCCACCTTAGAGTACCTGCATTTGGGACTTGAAGTTATTCTACTGTCAATGCAGTCCGTGAAGTGCCTTGGGCTCTTTCTGGAGGAAAGGCACAAAACAAATGTAAGGTATTATTACTACTGCTAATAATAATAATTCAAGGCCAGAATAATGTTTATGGTTGAGTTGTTATAATCCCCTAAACAAATGGTTTTATGGAGAAACAGAAATGCTGACACATGCTTACTGTAACAAAAGCAGTTCTTGGAGGCATTACTATAATTCAACCTAGGGCCAGTCTGGGGTGATACTCAGCGTGTTACCATGCTGCATATGCTTGTGAACATAGGTGCCAGTAGTGTCATAAACCACTCCTTGGGTATAATAATTCTGACTGATAATGGAAATAATCATCATTTTCTGTTCCATCAGAATGCTCTGCTAGCCTGTCCATACATGTTCCTCAACAAAGAAAATATCTGATTTCACAAAAAGCTCCAGTGAGTGCATGTCCTCTATTTAAAGGTTAGCGAATATCATTCACTTAAGCCTTCCAAGAGATTCTACCTCGGACGACACTTAGCAACATGACAATTACACAGGGAACAACTAAAACTCAAGACTGTCTGCTCCTATTATATCTGACAGCTAGGTAAGGCAGATGCTGTTGATCTTAGAAAGCTACTGGAGTCAAAGTTGCAAGCCACGACTGCTACAGGGGACTCAGGACAGACTTAAAATGCCAGATTAGTTTAGGACTGGAATAGTGTTTGCGGTTCAGCCTGCATATTTCTTGTGCTTCCACTCTGGTCTCGGAGCATAGGAAGACAGAACAAGGGCTGGATTCTGCAAAGTGCCGGGTGTTGTCAATCCTTCACTGACGTTGGAAGCTGAGGACTCTCAGCACCTCATGGGATGCTCTCAGCAGCATACAGGATCCCTTTGTCATTAAGGGAGCTAGGATTGCAAATAGATATCTTCCTTTGAAACATCCTTTATAAAAACACAGCAAAAGTTTGAAGGCAACATGCTGAGTAAGGGTTAAAAAACTGAAAACACATGGGACCTGGGAAACTAGAATGTTGTATCATTAGTTTAAAGAACCCAACCATTAGAAGGTTTGGAAATGCTCATGTAAGGTACCATTTCAATCTTCACTCTTCAACCAACACCCCCCTCTTAACTTCTGTCCCAGAGAAAAGTCTATAATGTGCCTTTAAGCTGTGAATTTACCCACTAATTAAAAACTGGAGACCAGACACTTCCCCTTAGACTACTTTGAAAAGCCCAGCTTTAGTAAACAGTATACTTAATTAGGAATAGAGCTGACTGAAATGTTTTGTCTGAAGTTTTTTCAGCAAAAAATGCACTCTTATCAATATAGATATATATCATGAAAACAGTCTGAGGTTGACAAAATTTGTGATGAAGAATTTTCTAAATGAAACAGATTTTCATTTTGCTTTGAAATTGTAATTTTCATTTCTTGTTGGACTTCAAAAACTAAAGGTTTTCACAAGATTAAAGTAGATATCAAGGGAATTTCCCTAACATGCTGGAATTGGATTATAATTTCAATAGAATTATTCTTTCTACCTATTTAAAAAGCCTCACAAACATAAGCCCCTTTGGAAATGGGCATATAAGGGATTCAGCTGTGTCATATTTCTTCATTTCTCAGAACCCCAACCAAGTTGTACTTCACCATCCAACCCAAACTATGCCCGTCTTGTTGTGTTCTGAAATAGTATCACCTTGCTGGATATATACAGAAGCAATAACATGCTGTTTAATTAGAGCTAAAGAGCTCAAAACTAATTTAGTTCCAGGGCACATTAGCATGTGTCAGAGCTGCATACGTTTTCTGCTACAGCAACATGTTGGTTGAGTAATATAATGTTTTTTATAATGAATAAAAGGACTCCTTACTGTGGTTTGGGAATCTTATGTAGACTGTCCCAGAGAGAGGAAGCAACCTCTGAAAAAAGGTAGGGAAGGAAAGGTGTCTGGACCTAAATCAGACTTGAGGTCTCCAGTTGAAAGGATTCAGACTTAAGAAGTCTTTTCCCATAAGATGTATCTCCAGCAAGGCTGTGGTCTAACATACTGGTTGAGACAACAGAGCTTCTCCAGTGCCTATACACAAATGCAAGAAGCCTGGGAAACAAGCAGGGAGAACTGGAAGTCCTGGCACAGTCAAGGAATTGATTGAAATAACAGAGACTTGGTGGGATAACTCACATGACTGGAGTACTGTCATGGATGGATATAAACTGTTTAGGAAGGACAGGTGGGGGAGTTGCACGGTATGTAAAAGAGCAGTATGACTGCTCAGAGCTCCAGTATGAAACTGCAGAAAATCCTGAGAGTCTCTGGATTGTTTAGAAGTGTGAGCAACAAGAGTGATGTCGTGATGGGAGTCTGCTATAGACCACCAGACCAAGGGGATGAGGTGGACGAGGCTTTCTTCCAGCAACTAACAGAAGTTACTAGATCGCAGGCCCTGGTTCTCATGGGAGACTTCAATCACCCTGATATCTGCTGGGAGAGCAATACAACAGTGCACAGACAATCCAGGAAGTTTTTGAAAAGTGTAGGGGACAATTTCCTGGTGCAAGTGCTGGAGGAACCAACTGGGGCAGAGCTCTTCTTGACCTGCTGCTCACAAACAGGGAAGAATTAGTAGGGGAAGCAAAAGTGGATGGGAACCTGGGAGCCAGTGACCATGAGATGGTTGAGTTCAGGATCCTGACACAAGGAAGAAAGGAGAGCAGCAGAATACAGACCCTGGACTTCAGAAAAGCAGACTTTGACTCCCTCAGGGAACTGATGGGCAGGATCCCCTGGGAGAATAACATGAGGGGGAAAGGAGTCCAGGAGAGCTGGCTGTATTTTAAAGAATCCTTATTGAGGTTGCAGGAACAAACCATCCCAATGTGTAGAAAGAATGGTAAATATGGGAGGCGACCAGCTTGGCTTAACAGTGAAATCCTTGCTGATCTTAACCACAAAAAAGCTTACAAAAAGTGGAAGATTGGACAAATGACCAGGGAGGAGTATAAAAATATTGCTCAGGCATGCAGGAGTGAAATCAGGAAGGCCAAATCACACTTGGAGTTGCAGCTAGCAAGAGATGTTAAGAGTAACAAGAAGGGTTTCTTCGGGTATGTTAGCAACAAGAAGGTGGTCAAGGAGATGAGGTCTCCATTAATGATCTGGAGGATGGCGTGGACTGCACCCTCAGCAAGTTTGCAGATGACACTAAACTGGGAGGAGTGGTAGATATGCTGGAGGGTAGGGATAGGATACAGAGGGACCTAGACAAATTAGAGGATTGGGCCAAAAAATCTGATGAGGTTCAACAAGGACAAGTGCAGAGTCTGCACAGACTAGGGACCGAATGGCTAGGAAGCAGTTCTGCAGAAAAGGACCTAGGGGTTACAGTGGACGAGAAGCTGGATATGAGTCGACAGTGTGCCCTTGTTGCCAAGAAGGCTAATGGCATTTTGGGCTGTATAAGTAGGGGCATTGCCAGCAGATCAAGGAACGTGATCATTCCCCTCTATTCGACATTGGTGAGGCCTCCTCTGGAGTACTGTGTCCAGTTTTGGGCCCCACGCTACAAGAAGGATGTGGAAAAATTGGAAAGAGTCCAGCGGAGGGTAATAAAAATGATTAGGGGGCTGGAGCACATGACTTATGAGGAGAGGCTGAGGGAACTGGGATTGTTTAGTCTGTGGAAGAGAAGAATGAGGGGGGATTTGAAAGCTGCTTTCAATTACCTGAAAGGGGGTTCCAAAGAGGATGGATCTAGACTGTTCTCAGTGGTACCAGATGACAGAACAAGGAGTAATGGTCTCAAGTTGCAGTGGGGGAGGTTAGGTTGGATATTAGGAACAACTTTTTCACTAGGAGGGTGGTGAAACACTGGAATGGGTTACCTAGGGAGGTGGTGGAATTTCCTTCCTTAGAGGTTTTTAAGGTCAGGCTTGACAAAGCCCTGGCTGGGATGATTTAGTTGAGGCTTGGTCCTGCTTTGAGCAGGGGGTTGGACTAGATGACCTCCTAAGGTCCCTTCCAACCCTGATATTCTATGATTCCAGAGGAGTCTATGTTGTCTTGGTGCTATTAGAGGGGACTATAGCCTCTTAGATAAACTGTGTATTAGATTGTGCTTGCAGAACTTGTAGAAGACTTTTCCTGCTGCCTTATTGCTCTAGACTAGAGGATTATGGACAGCAGGGAAGAGGTATTGATGTAAGATTGAATTAGTTGTCATGGGAGAGTTGAAGTAATGACAATTATTGGTATTTCTAAGCACCAACTGCTTTGGAATTTTCAGCACTACACAAAATTTAAGAGGTATGGGAGTCTAAATCTGTTTGGTTTTTTAACTCTTAACAAATCCACCCCAGTTATGTTTCCAAAACTTTAAGAAGGAGAAATTAGTTGCTGAGGAGGGCAAAGAGGGGTGTTGCTCTAATTTCTTTCCTTCTAACTATATTGCCAAGGGTTTGGGCCCAAGGAGAAGAGAACGTGGGGCATCTTCATATTGCTACAATTCCGAAATGGAGAGTTCAAATAAAACCAAAGTAAAAACTGAGATATTGTTTAAAAATAAATAACCAAAACAAAACCCACTAGCCCAATACATTGAAGTTAGTCTGGGAGTTAAAACAAGATACGAATCTAACTGAAAAAGGTGTGATCAAAGCATGTCTTATTTCTCTTTTCTCTGAGCATTCTGTGTACTGCAGAGCCTTCCAGCGGATGTATCAAAATAAATGCCCCTTACTTTATGCTCACACTAGAAAATAGATATTTTAAGTCCCTCTCCCCCGCCCCTCTCCCTATGGAAACCCTGTCTATCCTACTTCTTTAATAAAAAAAAATTATGGATTTTGGGCTTGTGCGTAGAGTTCACATTTCCCCTCTTCCCCCACACCTACCTTTTTGTTTTGTTTTTTTACACTTGAAGCTGGAAAGAAATCCACCACAGTTGCATTTAACTTCAAAAAGGGGAACTGCACAAAAATGAGAAGCCAGTTAAAGGGAATTAAAAGAAACAGTCACAAGTGCAGTAACCACAAGTGCATGAAAACTATTTAACTACACCATAATAAAGGCACAAACTAAATGTATAGCCCAAATAAAAAAATATGACCAAAAAAAATCACGAAGCTAAACAGAGGAAAAAGAGGCAGTTATAAGCAAAAACTCATCCTTTTAAAAACTGGAAGTCAAATCCTACTAAAGAAAATAAAGGAGCATAAATTCAATTCAAGGGTAAAAATATAATTAAGTAGACCAAAAATGACTCTGAAGAGCAACTAGCAAATGACACAAGTTAACAGCAAATTTTCTTTAAGTACATCAGAAGCAGGAAGCCTACCAAACAATTGGTGTGGGCCACTGGATGAATGAGAAGGAGTGCTCAAGGAAGACAAGATTGTTATGGCTAAATTAAATGAATTATTTGCTTTGGTCTTCCCTGCAGAGAATGTGAGGGAGATTTCCATACCTGGACCATTCTTTTTGGCTGACAAATCTGAGAAACTGTCCCAGACTGAGAGGTCAATAGAGGTTTTAGAACAAACTGATAATTTAAACAGTACCAGATGGTATTAATACAAGAGTTCATATTAGAGTTCCTTCAGAAATTGCAGAACTACTAAGTGTGGTATGTAACCTATTGCTTAAATCGGCCTCTGTATCGGATTACTGGAAGATAGCTAATGTAACACTTTTTCTTTTTTTAAAGACTCCAGAGTCAATCCTTGAAAATATAGGCCAGTAAACCTAATTTCAGTACCAGGCAAATTGGTAAAAACTATAGTAAAGAACAAAATTATCACACACATAAATAAACACACTATGCTGGGGAAGAGTCAACATGGCTTTCATAAAGGAAAACCATGCCTCGCCAATCTATTGGAATTCTCTGAGGAGGTCAACAAACACAAGGACAAAGTTAATCTGGTGGATGTAGTGTATGTGGACTTTCAGAAAACCTTTGACAAATTTCCACACCAAATGCTCCTAAGCAAAGTAAGTTGTCGTGGGACAAGAAGGAAGGTCCTCTCATGGAACAGTAACTGGTTAAGAGACAAAAAACAGGGTAGGAACAAATGATCCATTTTCACAGTGGAGAGAGGCAAACAGCCGGGGTCCCATGAGGCTCAGCACTGGCATTTGTTCTGTTCAACATTCATAAATGATCTGAAAACGGGGTGAACAGCGAAGTGGCCGAGTTTGCACATGATACTAAATTACTCAAGATAGTTAAGTCCAAAGCTAACTGAAAAGAGTTACAAAGGGATCTCATTAAACTGGGTGACTGGCCAAGAAAAGGGCAGATGGAATCCATGTTGATAAATGCAAAGTAAAGCACGTTGGAAAACATAATCCCAACTATACATACAAACTGATGCAGTGTAAATTATTTTATCACTCAAAGATCTTAGTCATTGTGGATAATTCCTAAAAACATCTGCTCAGCATGCAGCAGCAGTCCAAAAAGCTAACAATGTTAGGAACCATGAGGAAAGGGAAGGATAAAAAGACAGAAAATGTCACAGTATAACTCTCTGGTAAGCCCACACCTTGAATACTGCATGCAGTTCTGGTCACCCCATCTCTAAAAAGATGTATTAGAATTGGAAAAGGTACAGAGAAGGGCAACAAAAATTATTATGGGTGTCGCACGGCTTCCATATGAGGAGAAATTAAGAAGACTGGGACTGGTCGTCTTAAAAAAAGAGACAACTAAGGGGAAATCTGATAGAGATCTATAAAATCACGAATGGTGGGGAGAAATTGACTAGGGAAGTGTTATTTACCCCTTCACATAACACAAGAAGCAGGGTTCACCCCATGAAATTAATAGGCTGCAGGTTTTAAAACAAACAAAAGGAAGCATTTACACAGGGCACAAGCAACCTATGGAACTCATAGCCAGAAGATGTTGTGAAAGGCAAAAGTATGACTGGGGTCAAAAAAGAATTTAGATGAGTTCATGGAGGATAGGTGTTTCAATGGCTGTTAGCCAAGATGGGCAGGGATACAACCCCATGCTCAGGGTGTCCCTAAATCTCTGACTGCCGGAAGCTGGGACTGGACGACAAGGAATGGATCACTCAATAAATTGCCCTGTTTTGTTGATTCCGTCTGAAGCATCTGGCACTTGTCACTGTTGGAAGACCCTGGGCTAGGTGGACCGTTGGTCTGACTTAGTATGGCCATTCTTAGCTTCTTATTGTCAAAGAAGCTACGCCCATCCACATCTTAGTTTGCTGGGAGTGGAAAGCCATTATGGTTTTCCTCTTTCCTCAGCAAAACATTGCCTTTCCATCTCTTCTAACAGTCTGCATGTTTGACTTACACTGTGGGGAGAGGAAGAGAGCAAGAGATGCTTTTGTAAAGGGTATATTTTCTTCAAGGGCAGGCCAAAACTGCCGTACCAGTAGATGAGCTAGTCAAGTGTTTGCTCAGTCACTGCTGTTTTGTAGAGAGAAAATATAAATTGCAATTCTGCCCCAATTCTCAATCTATAATAGCCCTGTAGAAGGGCTGGCCATAGTAAAAACGTTCAGGAAGTTCATGTTAAATAGAGAGCTGTGGTGTGATATGTGATGATACAGAGGAATCCAAGTTCCCCTTCTGCAATGGTGATTGATCTGTGGATCTAACCAGGATGGTCTAGGCCCAGTAAAGTCCTTCCATTGAGTGGGTGGTGGTAAACAACCATATTCCTCTACACTTCTTAATTAGCCACAGCTAAATACTTGCTTTCTCTGGACTGACTGGTCTTTTTATTTAAGATCCTTCATTTTCCTGTTGTTCCCAATGATGACCTGTGTTGCTGCAGGGTTCCCATCTGCCTGGGACTACACCTGCGGGGGATGTGAGGGAGTTCAATGCATTAAGTTATAAAGCCTCCAGATAATAAAATGAACGTTATTCTATAATCAGCCATATGATTATATACAGGAAGCCTGGCAAGCAGCTGCTAACATGAGAGACATGAAACGTACTAGCAATTACTCCATAATTGTTTGTTTGAAAAGTTTGTTCTAATAGCACAGTTTTTTCTATATAGGAATACAAAACATAATTACCAGGTGTGGGAAAACTATTTTTGGGTAGTATAAGACCAAGACTGAACCTCTGCCTGACCTTTACTTTGAAGCCAGTTTAAAGCTTTTGATGAGCATGGTATAATCTAAATAGAACATATATTAATTTAGATCACAAGTAAGTACATTGTTCCACGCCCTTCCCCAAAGCCCTTTTGCTCTACTGAAAAAGCTACAGAACTGAGGAGCTGTGACAGACTTTCTATCAGATCCTGGTGTCTCCTCACTCAATTTTTAGATTTTCAACGCACTGCCCTGAGATTATGTGAAGTGCTATGTAAATGCATAGTAGTATTAGTTTACGCACTCTGTGTGCAAGGCAATCTGAGACACCCTGTTCTGAGGAAAGTTCTTGTGAGTAGCAGAGCACCGAGCTGAGTGGGTCATTGGAGGAAGTTGGTTTTCATGGAGCTGAGAATTCTGTAATTTTAATTGTCACTGGCCTGGGCCCCCTGACATCTCCCATGATGCAACATGCTTGCCTCTGACCGAGCTGCATGGCGCATCATTGGGGGGGCAGGGGGTCACATGACTGGGAGTTAGACTGGTCAGGCAGCTCCGCTTATAAGGGATAATTAGTGTATGAGGCTACTGAATTACAACTCCTCTGAGGCACCACAAGTAAATGCATTTTAATGTTGTAATGATGTTTTGGAACAGTTTGTTTCAGGAGTATCAACGTTTTATATTTCTAGTGAAAATGCTGAAAATGTTTTGTCCTTTTCTAGTCTGAATTTTTTTTTTGGAACTTTTCATTCCATTGAAAAACTTTGCTACTTCCACTTTTTGTCCTGGTTCAGGACAAAAACAGATGTTGAAAAGTCAGAATTTCATGTGGGACAGAAATGCTAATTTTAGATCAGCTCTATCATGATGAACCCTTGATCAAAAATGCTCGCCTACCTATCATAACTGCTGTAAGGAGTGAAAAGGTGACAGGTGGATCCTCTGCTAAACGTCACAAGACTAGCATTTGGAAAAAGAGCTTTGTCTGGAATGGAACCTTGACGCCTGTAGAAAATGACCAGGTTGACTGCTGTTTTACCAATGAGGTAAAGGATGAGATTTTCTGGATGACCTTGTCTCCATTGTCCTCTACATAATGTTACAGCATTAATAATTTTTTTGCCATTAGCATTCAGTTAGGTGACCACCTCTGTGAAGTGAGACACCTCATTTGAGGCCAGATTCATACCTGGTATAATTATTAGCCTCGAAAGAGTTGCTCCAGGATGAGTTTGTCCTATGCCATAGTTGTAAGTTCAGAGGGTTGATCCTTATTCGCCAACTGGGGGTTTATGCTGATCATTTCCTTGCATGACCCTTTTTGTAATATGGCCTCTCTCAGGAGCATATTCTAGTATCATCAGAATACAGAAGCAGTTCTGATTGTTAACATGAATTTACTGTGCAACAGCATGAGTCATTGATATGCAAAAAAACAAAATAATCCTCAGCAGCAGTCACCTACATAGGAGAGGGAACTTCACATTTACCTTCATAAAACCAAATCTTTATAACCGGGTGGAACAAAAGCCTGACATTACTGAATGCTATCAGGCAGCAAACCCCACATGTTGTTTAGTGCATGCTAAGATAACAAGGCTAATAGAATCTGATGCTCCAGATAATAAACTTGATCATTATTCTGACTCAGTCTGGAAGTATGGTGCTGTGGTTAGGGGACTTTGGAGATCTGGGTTCAATTCCCTGCTTTGAATAGGGAGGCACCACCAACTGTGGGCCTAGCTTCCCTTCAAAGTTTGTATAAAAATGGAGCATAGCTCAGGAGCCAGTTTTGATGTACTTTGCAATACATTCTATACTGAGTCGCATCCCATGGACTCAGTGCACTGCCTTTTATTACTAGAATGATTGAACCTGGATGCTCTCTGTGGTGTATCTACCACAGTGTAAGTTAGGACTAACTCCACTGAAGTCAAAGGAGCCACGCTGGAGTAAGTACAGAAGAGCAGGTTATCGTATCTGTGCATTTAATTATATGTACCATTTCTATAAAAGGTCTGATTTTTGAAAACTACATGCACAATTGCACATAAATTAGCAAGACTGCAAATACAAATCTGGTACATGGATGTGTAAAGTGGTACCTCTGGTCGGTGCTCTTCTCTGCATCCTTTGGCCTCTGCAGAAACCTTTTGTATCTTTCTGCCTCACTGACTATGCATTTCCTCTTACGTCTCTCCTAAAAACTCACTCAGCCATTGACTATACTTAATTTCTTAATCCCTGTTACTTTGTTCCTGCATTTTTTTCTATATTCTGTAGCTGCTATTTATTTTATTTAATGGAGCAACATTAAATCTGTCAAACATTTTGTGACCCTGGGCTATGAAAGGCACTACATCAATAGCCTGGTTTTTCAGAGCTGCTGAGCAACCATAAATCCTGGTTAAGTCAACTGGAGCGGAGTGTGCTCAGCACTCTTAGGCTATGTCTACACTACAGAATTAGGTCGGATTTATAGAA
>NW_020699449.1:5507888-5592472 GCF_002925995.2 Terrapene triunguis | reverse complement strand
CCCTCCTGCTAAACCCAGGCTTTTGAGTTCAATCTTTGGGGGGGGGGGCATTCTGTGTGACAGTTGTTTGTGTTTCTCCCTGATGCAAAGCCACCTTTCTTGATTTTAATTCCCTGTACCTGTACGCGGTGTCACTCGCCCCTCCCTCCCTCTCTCCCTCCCTCCCTCCCTTCTTCCCCTGGTCCGTCAGATACTACTTTCGCGCCTTTTTTCAGACCAGACGCCATAGCCAGCACTGGGATCATGGAGCCCGCTCAGATCACCGCGGCAATTCTGAGCACTATGAACACCACGCGCATTGTCCTGGAAAACATGCAGAGCCTCCTGGACATGCCAAAGCCAAACCAGGACCAGCTGAGGAGGAGGCGATTGCAGCGCGGCGACGATAGTGATGAGGAAATTGACATGGACCTCTCACAAGGCACAGGCCCCAGCAATGTGGAAATCTTGGTGTTACTGGGGCAGGTTCATGCCGTGGACCGCCGATTCTGGGCCCGGGAAACAAGCACAGAGTGGTGGGACCGCATCGTGTTGCAGGTCTGGGACGATGCCCAGTGGCTGCGAAACTTTCGCATGCGTAAGGGCACTTTCATGGAACTTTGTGACTTGCTTTCCCCTGCCCTGAAGCGCCAGAATACCAGGATGAGAGCAGCCCTCACAGTGGAGAAGCGAGTGGCGATAGCCCTGTGGAAGCTTGCAACGCCAGACAGCTACCGGTCAGTCGGGAATCAATTTGGAGTGGGCAAATCTACTGTGGGGGCTGCTGTGATCCAAGTTGCCAGGGCAATGAGAGACCTGGTGATATCAAGGGTAGTGACTCTGGGAAACGTGCAGACCATAGTGGATGGCTTTGCTGCAATGGGATTCCCAAACTGTGGTGGGGCCATAGACGGAACCCATATCCCTATCTTGGCACCGGCGCACCAAGCCGCCGACTACATAAACCGCAAGGGGTACTTTTCAATGCTGCTGCAAGCCCTGGTGGATCACAAGGGACGTTTCACCGACATCAACGTGGGCTGGCCGGGAAGGGTACATGATGCTCGCGTCTTCAGGCAGTCTCTTCTGTTTCGAAAGCTGGAGGAAGGGACTTTCTTCCCGGACCAGAAAATAACCATTGGGGATGTTGAAATGCCTATCGTGATCCTTGGGGACCCAGCCTACCCCTTAATGCCATGGCTCATGAAGCCGTACACAGGCAGCCTGGACAGTAGTCAGGACCTGTTCAACTACAGGCTGAGCAAGTGCCGAATGGTGGTGGAATGTGCATTTGGCCGTTTAAAAGCGCGCTGGCGCAGCTTACTGACTCGCTCAGACCTTAGCGAAAAGAATCTCCCCATTGTTATTGCTGCTTGCTGTGCACTCCACAATATATGTGAAAGTAAGGGGGAGACATTTATGGCGGGGTGGGAGGTTGAGGCAAATTGCCTGGCCGCTGATTACGCGCAGCCAGACACCAGGGCGGTTAGAGGAGCACAGCAGGGCGCGGTGCGCATCAGAGAAGCGTTGAAAACCAGTTTTGTGACTGGCCAGGCTACGGAGTGAAACTTCTGTTTGTTGCTCCTTGATGAACCCTCTGCCCCTCCCCCACCACCCTGTTAACTCTACTTCCCTGCAAACCAACCACCCCACCCTCCCCCACTACCCTCCCCCCTTCGAGCACCACTTGCAGAGGCAATAAAGTCATTGTTGCTTCACATTCATGCATTCTTTATTAATTCAGCACACAACTAGGGGGATAATTGGAAAGGTAGCCCGGGATGGGTGGAGGAGGAGGGAAGGAAAAGGACACACTCCAATTTAAAACTTTAAAACTTATTGCTATGGAAATCATCTAGGGTGGAGTGAGTGGGTGGCCGAAGGCCCCCCCACCGTGTTCTTGGGCGTCTGGGTGAGGAGGCAATGGGACTTGGGGAGGAGGGCTTCTGGTTACAGAGGGGCTGTAGCGGCGTTCTCTGCTCCTGCTGCCTTTCCTGCAGCTCAACCATACGTAGGAGCATATCACTTTGATGCTCCAGCAGCCGGAGCATCGACTCTTGCTTTCTGATTACAAGTTGACGCCACCTCTCCTCTTCAGCCCGCGTTTCAGCACGCAACTTCTCCTCTTCAGCCCGCGATTCAGCACGCCACCTCTCCTCTCGCTCATATTGGGCTTTTTTAAAATCAGTCATTGACTGCCTCCACGCATTCAGCTGTGCTCTGTCAGCGTGGGAGGCAGTCTGAAGTTCAGTAAACATTTCGTCACGCGTCCTTCGCTTCCTTCTTCGAATATTCACTAGCCTCTGCGAAGGAGTAAGATTTGCAGCTGGTGGAGAAGGGAGAGGTTGTTAAAAAAGATACATTTTAGAGAACAATGGGTAGACTCTTTCACGTTAGATTTTGCTGTTCACAACATCACATAGCACATGTGCTTTCGTTACAAGGTCGCATTTTTCCTCTTATATTGAGAGTCTCCTGGTTTGGTGTGAGAGATCACTCACGCAGTGCCAGGACACAGATTTCAGCTTGCAGGCAGCCATGGTAAGACATATAGTCTTTGGGCTTTTTTAACCTTCTTAACATGTGGGGATGGTTTCAAACAGTTCTGCCCTCATTTCCCATACCAAGCACCCGTGCCATTTAAAATGGGTTTGCAATGTAAAAGGAGGGGCTGCGATTTCAGGTTTAACATGCAGCACAAACCCAACTAACTCCCCTCCCCCTCACACCCAATTCTCTGGGATGGTCACTTCACCCCTCCCCCCCACCGCGTGGTTAACAGCGGGGAATATTTCTGTTCAGCAGACCAGGAAGGGGCACCTCTGAATGTCCCCTTAATAAAATTGCCCCATTTTAACCAGGTGACCGTGAATGATATCACTCTCCTGAGGATAACAAAGAGCGATAAGGAATGGATGTTGTCTGCATGCCAGCAAACGCCGGGACCATACGCTGCCATGCTTTGTTATGCAATGATTCCAGACTACGTGCTACTGGGCTGGCGTGGTAAAGTGTCCTACCATGGCGGACGGGATAAGGCAGCCCTCCCCAGAAACCTTTTGCAAAGGCTTTGGGAGTACATGAAGGAGAGCTTTCTGGAGATGTCCCTGGAGGATTTCCGCTCCATCCCCATACACGTTAACAGACTTTTCCAGTAGCTGTACTGGCCGCGATTGCCAGGGCAAATTAATCATTAATCATTAAACACGCTTGTTTTTAAACCATGTGTAATTTTTGCAAAGGTACACTCACCAGAGGTCCCCTGTGTGCCCTCAGGGTCTTGGGTCAGTTCGGGGGTTACTGTTTCCAGGTCCAGGGTGACAAACATATCCTGGCTGTTGGGGTAACTGGTTTCTCCGCTTCCTTGCTGCTGTGAGCTATCTATGTTCTCTCCATCCTCATCTTCCTCGTCCGCCGAACCCGCTTCCCCGTTTGCAGAGAGGGACTCATAGAACACGCTTGGGCTAGTGGTGGCTGCACGCCCTAGAATGGCATGCAGCTCCGCGTAGTAGCGGCATGTTTGCGGCTCTGCCCCGGACCTTCCGTTTGCGTCTCTGACTTTGTGGTAGGCTTGCCTTAGCTCCTTAATTTTCACGCAGCACTGCCGCGCGTCCCTGTTATGGCCTCTGTCCTTCATGGCCTTGGAGATCTTTTCTAATGTTTTGCCGTTTCTTTTACTGTTTCGGAGTTTGGCGAGCACTGCTTCATCTCCCCAGATGGCGATCAGATCCTGTACCTCCCGTTCGGTCCAGGCTGGAGCTCTTCTGCGATCCTGGGACTGGGACTCCATCATGGTTACCTGTGCTGATGGGCTCTGCATGGTCACCTGTGCTCTCCACGCTGAGCAAACAGGAAATGAAATTCAAACGTTCGCGGGGCTTTTCCTGTCTACCTGGCCAGTGCATCTGAGATGAGAGTGCTGTCCAGAGCGGTCACAATGAAGCACTGTGGGATAGCTCCCGGAGGCCAGTAATGTCGAATTCCGTCCACACTAACCCAATTCCGACCCCCTAAGGCCGATTTTATCGCTAATCCCCTTGTCGAGGTGGTGTTAGGAAACCGGTTTAAAGGGCCCTTTAAGTCGACAGAAAGGGCTTCGTAGTGTAAACGTGTCCAGGCTTAAGTCGATTTAACGCGGCTAAAGTCGACCTAAACTCGTAGTGTAGACCAGGCCTTAGAGAATCAGGCCAAAAAAGGGGTGATGTTGCTATTGAGCATGCCACTGTTCTGGGGTCCTCTGCTGCTGGATACCATCATAAAAATAACTCCCATCTATTTACCCTCAACTTTTAAAGCACAAGTACATTAGAGAGCAGCCTTTGCTGGTCCTCAGATTTTCTATAATGTTTATTTACATTCCTGGATTTAATCATATCAGAGGAAATATTAGATTTCAAAACAGACATTGTAACAAAAAGATCTGCTCTCTCAAACCCAGTTAATGAGGGACCCTCCTGAGCTCAATATCTCTGTGGCCCTTCCTAATTACTGATTAGTTCCTTTCTATTGCCTCCCATGTTGATTGCATGACTGATATCGCAGATTGCTTAACAAGTTGACTTAGCACCTTTGCTAATTGCTCTGTGGTGTTATGTGTTGGGTTTTTTGTTTTCTTTCAGTGCTTTTAAATATGTTAAATTCAGTAACCCTTTCAGATGCATTGTTGCCATCCTTGGCTCATTGTACAATAACAAAAAATTTGCAACCCCAACTAGCTGGTGTGTAGTGGTATGTCAGTTATTTATGGGAGCTGAAGGAGAGGCTGACAGTCATAGAAATGCAGGGTTGGAAGGGACCTCAAGAAGTCAAGTCCAACTTCCTGTGCTGAGGCAGAACCAAGTAAACCCAGACTATCCCTGACAGGTGTTTTTCCAACCTGTTCTTTAAAACTTCCAATGATGGGGGTTCTACAACCTCCCTTGAAAGCCAATTCCAGAGCTTAACTACCCTTACAGTTAGAAAGCTTTTCATAGTATCTAACCTAAATCTCCTTTACTGCAGATTATGCCCATTACTTCTTGTAATATCCTACCTCACAAACAGCATGCAGGTCACACCCTGAGTGTCTGTGTGTACCTGCAGCCTGCTAGCACAGTCCAGTCACACACTGGCTTCCACCAGCCTTGGTTACCACTTAAAGGGTGATCCCAATACACTCCCAGTTCCAGACTCCCCTCCCTCCCCCCCCAAAAATGTGTTCTGCATTATTCAGTCCTCTCCTGGATAGTCCAGATATTGCAGGTCTGTTGGCCCTGTAAGGGGTCAATGTACAACAGTTTGCTAATGTAATTGGAGTTACCCACACGGTTAAGTTTAATCAAAACTAATCAACTGTTGTCTTTAAAGAATAAAACAAGTTTATTTAACAACAAAGTGATTTTTAAGTGAGTACAAGTATAAGGCATTAAAGTCAGAAATGGTTACAAGAAAAATAAAGATAAAAAGCTTTTTAGTAACTAAAACTTAACAAACTAGCCTCCGTTCAAGGTAAAATTCTTACCACAGGTTCCCAGTAACATTGCTGATCAAATTTTCAAGTCAGGATCTCTCTGCAAAGTCCAAAGACTGGCTCCTTTGTCTTTTCAGGTGAAAAAGTGAGTGAGAGAGAGAATATCCCTGGGGTGGGTTTGCCCCTCCCTTTTATAGTCCTGTCACTCTTTGAAATGCATTTTCCTGAGGGATACCCTTAGATAAAGTTCCTTCCAGCTGTGAGGATGGAGACATAGAGTCCCACAGTGAAAGAGGTTCTATTTTGATGTTTGCTAAAATGCAAATCAATCTGTTCCTGCCCTCCTTTGCTGCCAAAGAATGGCCACTTGACCGGTGACTGCCAGTCAATGTTGACACCTGGCTAGAAGCGTCAGCTTGTCCTTTGTCTTCGAGAAACCGGTTTACTCACTCCCCAGACTTGTCTGGTAAATTTATTTCAGTCATGATTTCAGCTTATGTCATAACTTTACATCTAATGCTGCTATACACATTTCAGCATGATTATATTGACCAGCAAATTATTAGTTTTCGGATGATGCCTCACAAGGCATATTTTGTACAAATATTATTACAGTAGTGTGTAGGTGTGAATATAGGGGTGCATTAGGTCACAGTGGTGCCCAGACCTGGACACAGTACTCCAGCTGAGGCCACACCAGTGCCAAGTAGTATAGGACATTTACCTCCTGTGTCTTACATACGACACTCCTGTTAATACACCCAAGATGTAAAGAAATTAGCCTTTTTTGCAACTGCATCACATTATTGACTCTTTCAATTTGTGATCCATTCTAAACCCCCCTCCCCATCCTTTTCAGCAATACTACCCCCTAGCCAGTAATTCCCCATTTTGTGATTGTGCGTTTGATTTTTTTTTTCCTTCCCAATTGTAGTGTTTTGCATTTGTCTTTATTGAATTTCACCATGTTGATTTCAGATCAATTCTCTAATTTGTCAAGGTCACTTGGAATTCTAATCCTGTGCTTGCAGCCGCTCCCAGTTTGATGTCATCAAAAATTTTATAAGCTTACTCTCCATCTGTTATTCAAGTCATTAATGAAAATATTGAAGAGTACCAGACCCAGAACTGACCCCAGCAGGACCTTACCAGATTCACCCTCCCAGTCTGGCAGAAAATCATTGATAACTACTCTTTTGCATATGGTCTTTCAACCAGTTGTTGTACACCCACCTCACACCTAGACCACATTTCCCTAGTTGGCTTATGAGAATGTCATGTTGAGCTGTGTCAAAAGCTTTACTAAAAATCAAAATATGTCACTTCTTCTGCTCCCCGCCCCTATCCATAGGCCAATAACCCCATCAAAGAAGGAAATGGGGCTGATTTGGCATGATTTGTTCTTGCCATCCATGCTGGCTATTCCTTATAACCCTATTGGTGCTTACAAATAGATTGTTTAATAATGCATTCCAGTATCTTTCCAGGTATCGAAGTTAAGCGGATTGGTCTATAATTCCCTGGGTCCTCTTTGGGTATATCTATACCAGGATAAAAAATACCTGTGGCTTGCCTGGTTCAGCTGACTTAGGCTTGCACAGTTCAGGCTCCAGGGCTGAAAAAGTGCTGTGTAGACATTTGGACTTGGGTGGGAGTCCGAGCTCTTGGACCCTTCAAGGGTGGAGAGTCCAAGACTCGGACTGGAGCCTGAGCCTGAACATCTACACAGCAATTTTTAACCCTGAAGCCAGAGACCAAGTCAGCTGCCTTGGGTGAACCATGGTTATGCCACAGGACTTTTATCCCTATGTAGACGTACCCTTAGTTCTCTTTTTGAAGGATAGGGACTATGTTTGCCATTCTTCAGGCCTCTGGGACCTCACCCATCTTCCATGAATTCTCTAAGATAGTGGCTAATGGTTCCAAGATTGCTTCAGCTATTTCTTTACATATCCTAGGATGAATTTCATCAGGTCCTCCTAACTTGAATACCTTAAACTTATTTAAATGTTCTTTAAGCTGTTCTTTCCCTATTTTGGTGTGTGCTCCTTCCCCCTTGTTGTTTAATATTAAATTGGGTTGAGTATCTGGTCACCATTAACTTCTTTATTGAAGGCTGAAGCAAAACACTTCAGCCTTCTTGACATCAAATATTAGCTCTCCTTCCTCACTCTTGTGGGGCCACTGCCCCACCCCATGAGATTGGGCTAGGGCAGGCCAGAGCGGCTGCACCGAGTGGCTCTCCCACAGGCCTCCCCTGATTGGCTGCCTATGAGGGCTGAGCAAGTGGTGGCCAATCAGGGCCAGGCTCAGCCCTATATAAAGGTTGCCTAGGAGAGGAGCAGGGAGTCTCTCCCAGACCTCCAACAGGGAAGGTCTGTCTCCTGAGCTAGGAGACTAGCACCTAGGACAGTGCAGCGTTGGGCAGGCTCGGGGGAGCAGAAGGGAACTCCAGCCCGCTACCTGCCAGGCTGCAGGCCCTGAGGGAAGGGCCTAAAGGGGGCAAAGGGTCAGAGGGGAAGTGACCCAGGGAGAGCGGACAGCAAGCGAGGGGAGAGAAGGAGGGCAGGGAGGCTGCCGCTAGAGAGTCCCTGGATCGGGACCCAGAGTAGCGGGTGGGCCTGGGTCCGCCCCCTTCCCCCTTATATTGCACCTGGCCGTGGGAAGTGGCCATATTGGACTACACCATACCCCGATGGAAGGGGTTAGACTTTGGGGTGTGGATGGCCACTGTCGCAGGTGGAGGACTGCTGTTAAACCCCCTCTCACCCCTACGCGGAAGGGGGTGAGAACGGACTAGGGGGCAGTGTCCTGAAGGGGACGCTGTGAGCAGAAGGGAGCAACGCGGGTCCAGGCGCCAACGGAGGGCAAGAGACGGACATGACACCACCAGAAGAGGGCGCTCCCCATGGATTGAGCTAATTCCCAGAGCGACCAGCGGGAGGCGCCCCAGGGATGAGTCCCGCACCGTCATACTCACTAAGTAAAAGACCTACGCTTTTTCCTTCATCTTTCTCTTGTTCCAAATATATTTAAAGAACCTCTTCTTATTGCCTTTTATGTCCCTTGCTAGGTGTAACTCACGTTATGCCTTCGGCTTCCTGGGTTTTGTCTCTACATGCTTGTGCTATTCTGTTGTACTCCTCCATAGTAATTCATGTTTCCACTTTTTGTAGGATTCTTTTTGATTTTTCAGGTCACTAAAAGCCCCTGATGGAGCCATATTGGCCTCTTACTGTTCTTCCTGTCTTTCCTTCGTATCAGAATTGTTGGCAGTTGAGCATTTAATATTGTCTCCTTAAGAAACTGCCAGTTCTCCTAAACTCCTTTAACCTTTAGATTTTCTTCCCATGGGACCCTACTTACCAGTCCTGTGTTTGTTAAAGTCTGCTTTTTTTGAAGTCCATTGTCCTTATTCTGCTGCTCTCACTCCCTTTCCTTTCCTTAGAATCATGAAATCATCATTTCATGATCACTGTCACCCAAATTGCCTTCAACCTTCAGATTCGCTAACAATTCCTCCCTGTTAGTCAGAAACAAGTCTGACATGGCTGTCTCCCTGGTTGCTTCCTCCACTTTCTAAAACAAAAAGTTGATCCCAATACCTTCCAAGAACTAATGGGATATTTTGTGTTTTGCTGTATTACTTTTCCAAAAGATGTCTGAGTAGTTACAGCTCCTCATCAACTACCAGATCTTGTCTTTTGGTTATTTTTGTTACTTGTTCTAGAAATACCTCATCAATCCCCTTCTCCTGATTTGGTGCTCCATAGTAGATCCCTACCAGGACATCTCCCCTATATTTTACTCTTTACGTTTACCCAGAGACTTCCAACTGGTCTGCTTCTGGACCCCAGAACCAGTGGGTGTATTCTTAAAATGTAATGCAACACCTTCTTCCTTTTTATGCTGCCTCTCCTTCCTGGACAAGCTATATCCCTGTATATACCAGTAGTCCAGTCGTGAGACTTATCCCACCAAGTCTGTGACACCAATTAAGTCATAATTTAGTTTATGTACTAATACTTCCAGTTCTTCCTGTTTGTTTACCCAAACTACTCTTTGTATTTGTATTTAAGATTTTGAGCAGATTTCATTCTTGTTGCTTCTATGACCCTATTGTAATTTTCCATGTCACCCCCCAGTATCTAGCTCTCTGTTAAGGGCCCTTTTTTTTGTTTACCGGTGGGCTTTTGCTACCTGCCCTATTTTAGCCTAGTTTAAAGCTCTCCTCACTAGTTTTGGCCTCATTGAGTAGGTCAGGAGCTGTAAGAACAGAATTGATGGGTAAGAGAGAAAGGACAGGTGCAGAGAATAATCTCTGGCTATCAGAGATTTAATATATATGGGGTGTGATGTGGAAAAACAATATACCCTGCAGGTAGACCCTTCTAAGAGGAGGCTGTTTGCAATAAGGGAACTATGATGGGGTGTTCACCCCACACCAGCCTGGAAGGGGTTAATGAGTCTGAGATGGGGCCAATTAACCAGATCGGCCATGTAATTCCCCTCAGATGTAGCCTAAGTAATCTCTTGAACGATAACTGGAGTCCAGCTGAGAAGGAACAGGTGGGGCTAGGCTAAAAAGCCAGGAAACTGTCTACAGGAAAGTAGTCTACAGTCATTCCCTGGAAATAGGGAGGTGTTTTTGAGGCTACAGAGTTCAGTGGTCTGCAGTCCCTCTCTGGGAGTACAGAGTTTGAACTGGTACACCCAGAGAGGTGGGGAGCCAGAAGCTGTAGGGAGGAATCCAGGGAAAGCACAACAGGGTCTGAGGTAAAGCCACAGTTGCCAGGTATAGGGTCCCTAAATTGCAACCCAGAGTTGAGTGGGCCTGGGTTCCCTATCAGCCCCTGGGGAAGTGGCACCATCAGGGCAGTGCATGAGAAGACTGCCTAAGATTGTTGGTATGGAAAGACTTGGATACCCTGGAACAGAAGACTTTAGTGACCTGGCCAGACGGCCAAGCCATGGAGACAGAGTACCCTGAGTCAGAAAGAGGGAGCAGCAGAAGGGGGAATCAGACCTGCAAATAGCTAACCCCCAGAGTGGCCAGGAGGAGGCACTTCTAGTGGTGAGCAGACCCCATGACAGGAACCCAAACAACAGTCTGCTTTACAACTGTCCCCTCATTGGTAGCATCGGAATTATGGGTGTGACGGGTTGGATCACAGAAACCCCCTTGGGAGCTGCCACCCGATGTGCCAAGACTACCCCTGCTTCTGTTTTCCCTGCCAGCTTAGGGCTCCAGCACCCTGTCTTGCTGAGCCAGCCACTCCTGTCTGGCTCCAACACAGACTCAGGGTCTGAATCACTTGTCCCAAAACTGCAAGTTTACCCAAAAACAGCTCACAGGAGTGTGCTTGTCTTTAGCACTCAGCTGCCCAACTCCCAATGGGGTCTAAACCCAGATAAATCCGTTTTACCCTGCATAAAGCTTATGCAGGGCAAACTCATAAATTGTTCGCCCTCTATAACACTGATAGAGAGATATGCACAGTTGTTTGCTCCCCCAGGTATTAATACATACTCTGAGTAAATTACTAAATAAAAAGTGATTTTATTAAATACAGACAGTAGGATTTAAGTGGTTCAAAGTAGTAACAGACAGAACAAAGTAAGTCACAAGCAAAATAAAATAAAATGCGCAAATCTATGCCTAATCAAACTAAATACAGATAATCTCACCCTCAGAGATGCTTCAGTAAGTTTTTCTCAGACTGGACACCTTCCAGGCCTGGGCACAATTCTTTCCCCTGGTACAGCCCTTGTTCCAGCTTAGGTGTTAGCTAGGGGTTTCTCCATGATGGCTCCTCTCCCTCTCTGTTCTCTTCCACCCCTTTATATATCTTTTGCATAAGGCGGGAACTCTTTGTCCCTCTGGGTTTTCACCCTCCCTCAGTGGAAAAGCACCAGGTTAAAGATGGATTCCAGTTCAGGTGACATGATCACATGTCACTGCAAGACTTCATTACTCACTTGCCAGCACACACATATACAGGGAGACTCACAGGTAAACAGTCATCTGCAGACAATGGGAGTCATCAAGATTCCAAACCATCATTAATGGCCCACGCTTTACATAATTACAATAGGCCCTCAGAGTTACATTTTATATTTCTAGTTTTAGATACAAGAGTGGTACATTTATACAAATCAGATGATCATACTCAGTAGATTATGCACTTTGTAATGATACCTTACAAGAGACCTTTTGCACGAAACTATCCCAGTTACATTATATTCACTTATATTTTTATAAAACCATATAGACTGCACAACGTCACAATGGGCTCTTCGGAGCCACTGTATTCTCCTGCAATTTTGCATGCACAGAAGTACAAGCTTCAGATATGTGCATGCAAACTGGTTTTCTAGGCAACTAGTTACACCATTTGGATGGGCATGTGCCCTTAGCCTGAACTGACACATACACCTTTACCCTGATATAACGTGACCTGATATAACATGAATTCGGATATAACGTGGTAAAGCAGTGCTCCGGGGGGGGAGAGCTACGCGCTCGGACAGATCAAAGCAAGTTCAATATAATGCGGTTTCACCTATAACGCGGTAAGATTTTTTGGCTCCTGAGGACAGCGTTATATCAGGGTAGAGGTGTATATATTCATGCAAACTACCCCTTTGAGACATCTCGAATCTTTCCAAGTGCACTCTGTTCTGTTGACAGGCCCTTTGCCTTCACTTGTCCTGGGGTGAAATCCCATGATTCTCCCATTCTCAAACTGCATCTTGGGCTACAGTACGGTGGCAGAGCTAATGGGGAGCAGAAGGGCGACAGCCCCCGCCATCTTTAGGTGTATGTGTGGAGCATTTTCAAGGCTAGTCGGCAATTGACAAAAGATTTATAACAAACTTTCACACAGGGCTGGAGATTGAGTCTACCCTCTACTCACCCAGCAGTGGCTCCTGTCCTAGGTGGCTGGGCCCAGATCCCTTCTCTAGATATTGGGATGTGACACATGGACTCCCAATGCGACTCACTCAAATTTGGCCTAGATACATGCGCTTCTGGGGGTGAGATTCAGACTGCTCCCCAGTTCTCTCTGCCTCCTTTTGTTAGGAAGTGTAACCAAAGTCCTTTGTCTGCCTTGTGTCTCTTGTACCTGGTTAAACTGGTTTAAGGCACACTTCACAGCAGTCACTTTTCTTCATTGTCTCAGATAGTTGAAGGGCATCTGTTTAGTCACTGTCTCCCTTCCCGCATAGGTGCAGTAAACCCCTGCTTGAAGTTAACCCCCTTGTAAGTCTATAGCAAAATGACAAATGAATAGATATGTGATGATAAAATAATGCCAGCATTTCCCATGTCCTTCACGCTCCTTGCATGCATATATCAGAATCTTGATGTTAGAAGAACTTGCAAATGTAAAAATATGGCAGCAAATTCAGAGGCTGCAATTTTGAAAAATGTCCTAAATAGCTATAACTATTGAAAAGGGTCATAGTAACAAAAGAAAAGTGCATCTTCTAAGACGTAAATTCTCCCTACCTTAGGGCGGCTGCTGCTGCTGCACCCAATTATATATTATTTATACCTAGAGTCTATATTATGTATACCTAGAGTATATGTAGGACATGTATTTCATACTGTGTACTCTACATATTGCCATTCAGGGGTTCAAAAGCTCCCAGATGCTGCTGCTGCAGCTCTGGGCCCCCTGCTCTTGTGTCTCCCTCTCTTCCACTCCAACGAGAGGCCCTTGGGGAAAGGGGGAATTATTGAGAAGCTGACAATACATTTCAAATTTGGAGGGAGTAGGGTGGAGCCAATTCCATCTTGCACAGGAGGAGAGAGGGAGGCAGCCTAGAAGCTCAGTACCCTCCCTTCCTTCCTGTGTAAATAGTATCTGTTCTGTTTCTTTCCTATCTGAAATCTACTGTCTGCTTCTGTGCTGCTCCCCTCCTTCCCTTGCAAACCCTTCTCCATTTCTTGAAGGGGAGGAACACAGAAGCAGGAAGCCCAAAAAGTAGGAGGAGGTAGATCTCTTCCTTCCTCTAGCAGCCCCTGCTGTGCCATGACCACCACTGCCTGACTAGGCAATGCAGAAAGATAGGGAGACTCCGTTCTGCTTTGCAGCCAGTTGCCTGCTTAATGTGGTGCAGTTGAGTGCTCTGGTCTGGATGGACAACGGATTTGACTAAAGAGATATGAGCTTAGGTGCTATTGTAACACCGACAGATCCTGGTCGTAGGCAGGCGGGATTGAAGCTGGGGCCTTTGGAGCTTAGTGCATGAGCCTCTACCGCATGATCTAAAAGCCAACTGGCTCTTAGCTAAGGCTGCAGAGCAGACTCCATTTAACTCTCTCTAAGTGGTCTGGGTGCCACTAGATGGGACAGAACACCGCACCACACCCAAGAGATGTGTGGGTTACACTCGCATCCTCATGCTAGTGAGGTGATCAGCTACTTGCTCCCATCTTTGATGCTACTACAAGGACATAAATTAGTTGCCATGCAACACTCTTAATGTAGAATCTCCTGCACCCTTTTCCTACTCATAGCTTTTTACTCTGCACTCTTACGCTGCTCTGGCCTGACCCTATGCAGGATCAAACCCTTCATGTTTTCTAAGGGCCCCACTTTGTCATCCTTACTGATGTTAGGTGGGACCTTATTCCACACGTAGCCCATTGACTGCTATGAAACTATCAACATAAGCAAGATGCAACACAATCTGAGTGAGGGTGGCCAAATCTGGCCCCAAGACTCTGCACTATATGATCAAACACTGCTTGTAACTTTTGATGGGGGGGAGGAGAGGAAAAGGGAGGACCATATCATTAAGGAGTTACTTTTTTTTTAATTTATTTTTAAAAATTCTTTAAGAGAAATTTGCAGTGAAAGTGACGGTGAAAAAGATTTGGAACTCAAAAACTTACCACAACACACAAGGAAGTCTGTGATCAATGACAAATTGGTACTCGGGAAATAGAATACGTTTTAAGGAAAATAGATGCTGCTGCATTGAAAAGTAAGTCTTGAACTGATCAGAATTCCATGAATCTGCAGAGTTTTTGCCTTCGAGATTGGCTTTGCCGTAATTAAATTACGTGAAGAATGGAGTAGTAGTTGGAGTCAATTACATTTCTGAAAAGCAATGCTGAAATGAGGAGCCCAGAATCTGTCAGCAAGTATAGAGAAAAATGAATGGGATCTGCAAGTGCTGTATGACAAGAAGGTAGATTTGAGAAACTAGCTAACACAGAAGGTCAAACCTGGAAGGGCCAATGAGACATAACGTACTGCATTTTCGTGAACAGGAGCGTCTTTGATATGATTATTCAAACCAAAGGTCTCTCCTATTAAGTATGCATTTATTATCAAAATGCTCATCACAAATAAATTTCTCTAACTATTTTATAAAATCTAGTCAAATATTAGAATGGCAGGTGGACAAGTAGTTTAAGGGAACAACAGACCTGCTTCCTGGCCTGGGATTGTATATGTATTTAGCCTTTTATATGTACTTGGCTATTCTGGGAGAACTTAATTTGTCTCTCTTCCCTCCTTCCTCCTCCCACCCCCAGCCACCAGGTACAAAACAGCCAGACAGAAAAATGGTTGTGCTAGCATGGCTGTGCTCATACATACATACATACATACATATGTACATGGGTACTTTTATGATAACATGACCATATTCCATATGCTATGTTTAGGTCATTGAAATCACAAACTGTTTTTTAAAATAGTGTAGTGCGTTTTTTTTTCAATCCCTATGTAAACTGTAACACTCTTATGAGATTTATGTTCTTCTTTCTTTGTTTAAAAAAAAAAGATCTTTAAAAAGGTTGACGGGATTCTCTCAAATCTGACGGCTTGAGATTCAAAATTGGGAAGCAAAACAGATCTCCAGTTTTTGATTTTTGTGCTTTTTAGAGCTGACATTGCCTGGTGCATTGTTGTGGATCCTATGCGGTGCAAAAGAGCTGCAGAAAATGCAACCGGAATTATAAATTATGGTCTAGGTCAGTGGCTCTCAATCTTTCCACACTACTGTATCCCTTTCCAGAGTTTGATGTCTTGCGTACCCCCAAGTTACACCTCATTTAAACTACTTGCTTACAAAATCAGACATAAAAATACAAAAGTGTCACAGCACACTATTACTGGAAAAAAATTACTTTCTCATTTTTACCATATAGTTATAAAATAAATCAATTGGAATATAAATATTCTACTCACATTTCAGTGTATAGTATACAGAGCAGTATAAACAAGTCATTGTATGTATGAAATTTTAGTTTGTACTGACTTCGCTAGTGCTTTTTATGTAGCCTGTTGTAAAACTAGGCAAATATCTAGATGAGTTGATGTTCCCCCGGGGAAGATCTCTGCGAACCCCAGGAGGTACACATACCCCTGGTTGAGAACCACTGGTCTAGGTTATGATATTAAGTACAGGAATAGAGCAATGGGTCTTGCCTAAATGACACCATGCCAGACGTTGCCCAGAAGCATTGTGCCAAGTCTACACTTAAAATGCTTCATCAGCACATCTGCACCGCTAGAGTGTCTTCATTAAAGTGCTACAAGCCTACAGGAGAGATCTCGCCCATCAGTGTCATTAATCCACCTCCCTGAGAGGCGATCGCTATGTTGGCAGGAGAAGCTCTCCCATTGACATAGCGCAGTCTACACGGGGGAAGGGGAGGGTGGAGATTGGTATAACTATATCGGTCAGGGGTGTGGATTTGTCACACCCTTAAGCAATGTAAAAAGTGACAAAGAGTCCTGTGGCACTTTATAGACTAACAGACGTATTGGAGTATAAGCTTTCGTGGGTGAATACCCACTTCGTCAGATGAATGTAGTGGAAATTTCCAGAGGCAGTTATAAATATACAGGCAAGGATCAGTCTAGAGATAACGAGGTTAGTTCAATCAGGGAGGATGAGGCCCTCTTCTAGCAGTTGAGGTGTGAACACCAAGGGAGGAGAAACTGCTTTTGGAGTTGGCTAGACATCCACAGTCCTTGTTTAATCCTGAGCTGCTGATGTCAAATTTGCAAATGAACTGAGGCTCAGCAGTTTCTCTTTGAAGTCTGGTCCTGAAGGTTTTTTGTTTTTTTTTTTTGCTGCAGGATGGCTACCTTTACATCTGCTATTGTGTGTCCAGGGAGGGTGACGTGTTCTCCTACAGGTTTTTGTATACTGCCATTCCGAATATCTGACTTGTGTCCATTTATCCTTTTACGTAGGGACTGACCAGTTTGGCCGATGTACATAGCAGAGGGGCATAGCTGGCACATGATGGCATAAGCAATGTAGTTATACCGATATAGGTCTGTAATATAGACCAGACCTGAGAATCACAGTTTCACCTCTGCTTCCTCTTTTTTTCCCTTCCCGAAATGGAGAGGTCCTCATAGTGTACTGCTGACCTATCGCAAACTAGCCAGTGATGGACAGGGTGAAGCCAAGGCCCATTCCCCACCCCTCTCTGCTCACTTGTTCTGCTTATTCCTGTGTGCCAGGACCTGAGGTCTCTTAGAAGTAGAGGTGGACGGTAGCCCAATTCATTCTAGCCCCATGTAATTTGTTTTGCTGATGTGCGAATTGTGAAACTTGCCATCCACGTGCATACAGTGTAGAGCATGCATGTTGTGAAATGTTTGTTGCTTGGATGACTTTTCTGCTGTATTCCCACCATGAGACATGAGTTGTGCATGTGATGTAGCTTTATTTTGTTTTCTTAATGCTCTGGACTATTTTTTTTCTTGCAAATCTAAACATATTGCATTTTTGCACCACAGGAATTTGCTGTAGAACTGAGAGGCCTGTGAGGAGAAACTTTTGTTTAGTCCTTTAGCATTCCATTTTATTGTGTCTAGCATGGACACTGGCAAATACACTGTGATTCCTATCTAGTTCACTGGGTGGTGTGTGACTGAATTACTGGGAAGAGCTACCTAGATTGAATACAGCAGAGAAGGCTTGGTTGTGTTGCAATCATGCATTAAGTTTATATGAACCTAAGACAAATTGCACTGGCAAAATTGAAGCTGCCTTTTTGAAACTGTGGCACAGTAGGTCTTTACCATCTCTAAGTGTGGTGATTCTTTTTGGGCTGCAGGGAATAGAGCAACCTGTCCCCATTTTGTATGTGGCACAGCAACTGAGGTGCAATAGGTTTTATTTTCTTCACTTGCCGTGGCCTCTTGAAAATGTTAAACATTTGTTTCCAGATATTTGAGCAGAACACAAAATGGATCATACATCCTGAGAATGTGTAATATTTTTCTTCTTGCTGAAGCTGATGCAATTTGATCTGTGGTAATAAAAATGCATTGGTTGTTACACTTTGAGCAATGTGCTTCATTTTATGTTGTCAGTGAATGGAGCTGGCAGTCTTTCAGATGCTGACACTCCAGTTACTTTTCTAATACCCGATATTCCTTTTGCCACCTTATCAACTTAACTACACAGAGAGGGACTGAGAATGTGTTTTTTTTTTTCTTCTGCCTTTTCCCAGACTTGACACTCAATAAGGAGATGTAAAACTAAAAGTGCTGTTCTTGAATTAGTTCTCTCACATATTGTGAAAGTGCATAACTGCAAATGGGCATGAGTATGTATATCCATGCACTTGTGACTCAAAAGATAGCAACCTGATAGCCCAGGCAATTCATATGCTACGCTTCTCTCTGCTGGATGTCCTTTTGTTTAGATATCTTACCTATTCCTTCCTCTGTTTTCACAAGTGGCATAAAATCATGGAAATTAGAGATAGCAGACATACAAGATCATCACTGTCTAGGGATTTCTCCAACACACTTGTATGTATCGCTGCAGTGATGTGGCTTCCATCACTTCCCTCAGAAGGATATTTTACAGACTAGTAGAGCTCACTATCCAATTTTTTCCTGATGATATTCAGTCTACATTTTCCCTTTCTTAATTCTGTCCTTATTGATTGGAATTCATAGCCTGTGAATTTCATTGACTTGCAATTTCCCCCCTTTTCCAGATGATTAATGAAGATGTTAGCTAACGCTAACTAAGATCCTTGCAGTACTGCACCTCTCCCTGATTCCACCCCGGAGTCAATATACTACCAATTATCATTACTCTCTTTGTTTTCCTGCAACTAGTTTTTCATGTAACAGTGCTCATATTCTATTCTATTTTATGTAGGTTCTTGTATTGTACCAATCACTGTAGTATCTGATGCCTTCCAGTAGTATGTGAAGTGGTGTGACTAATGACTAATATCTGTCAAGTGTGGTACGTTTTCTCTTTCTCTGCAAGGCAAAGCAGTGTTCTGGCTGGGATGGGTGGTTTGTTTGTTTGTTTTTTGGGTGGGGGGTGGGGATTGTAACAAATGTGTACATGCCGCTGTGTGTCTGTATTAGAGAAGGCAAGTCAAGGAAATACATTTTGGAGTGGAAGATGGTAGGTGCGGTTTGCAATGGCTCTTAGTTCCTGTGGGAGTTCTCTAGTCTGTCCCCAGAGCTGTGTCTTCTGTGGAGATGAGCTTGACCCTTGTGGTACAGTGTTCCATTGTTCCTTAGGAGCAGAGTTGTTAACCACGGGCCTCATCCCAGACCTTTAAGAGAGATTTTAGATATGCTGAAAGCAGTGGAGAGAATGGAGGACAAGTTTGATCTGTGCAAGTAAGCTTTCAGGAGATGTATCAAATGTATGACTAAAAATAGCTCTATTATATTTATTGTGCTCAGTTTATCCACTGAGAAAAGTGAGAACCTAACTCATAAGATAAATGTCACTTGACTGCCTTACCAGAGCATGTCTGTTATGCAGAGTTTTGGGTCCAGATATTTAAAAATAAATTTGGAATTTCCTATTCAGCATGTAATCGAGGTTTTTACAGTCACTTACGTGGAAATAGATTGCACCTAATAAATACATTTTTTACTGAGTTATTTAGAATGCACCAGTCATAATTAAATTAGTAAATAAATAATTGGCCTATCTTTTCTCAATCGAAAAACAGTGCTGTGACTGCAAGATGGATGAAATATAATGCTGGGAACCCTTGAAACCAATTATGGACTATGATTATGATGCATCCTCAGATATGTTTAATATACTGTAACCACTGTAACTAATGAGGTAGATAAGAAAATGTCTCTGTATGTGTGTGTATATGTATGTTTTTATTTGATAGCAATGGCAGAAATCCCACTGCTAGCTAATAAAATAAAAACCACATCTGATGGCAATGATGTCATCGGGAGGCTACATTTCTTGACTATGGAAATAAAGCTGTGAAACTTCTTTCTTTCCTTAAGTAAGAAGAAAAGTCCAAGACAACTTTTTGCAGCCTTTTAAACAAAAAGGACTGCAAGTATGAACTCTGTGATGATTCACGATGCTCTCTGAAGTCGCATTCCACTGCCCTTAGTCAACAATGTCTTGACATTAAAATGCAAATTAAAACAAAAAAAATCTCAGGTGTATTTGTGGGGGAGGTGTTGTTTCTCTAATGCTATACATTTGCTTTGTGCTTTCATTTACAAGAAAGTAAGTCCTTATTCCTTTATTTTGTGTACCAACTCTCTAGTCCAGTCTATACTGGCTCATACACTGCTCTTGTCATCCTGGTATCAGAGTATCTAATCCTCACAGAGTAACTGCATAATCTTACATTATCCCAACATATTTTCCACAGCTATCGTCCATGGTCTTGTTTTTTATCCTTGTTCATTATGTCTCCTGTTAATGTCTTGGGCAGCAATAATAGTTTGTTTCTTAATCTGTATAGTAAAGCACCTGACACACTTTTGGGCACTGTGGGAAATAATAGGCAGAGGAACATCTTGTATATTTATTTTAATCGTAAAAGGTCTTTTGCAGGGAGGTGGCATCTTTTGTTAAAATCATAGAAAGTTGGGATTTAGTGATTAGAAAAATAGCTCATCTAGGCCCTGATTTAGGACAGCACTTAACCACATGTTTAATTTTAAGAGCGGTTAAGTGCGTTTCAGAGTAAGGCTGTCTTCCTGAATCAGGATCCAGACCTACTCCAGTATAATGTGAACCTGATCTAAAGCCTGTTTAAAGTCCATGGGAATCTCTGTATTCACTTCAACAGACTTTGGATAAGGCCCTGTGTAAACAAGCGGGACACTGAATATTTCCTGATCTAGAATACTTCTAAATATTTGTAGTGATAGACCTTGCACAACTGACTTTAGCAGTTCATTCCACAGTCTTGGGGGTTTCCTTTATTCCTTTAAGCAATTTCTTGCTGTAATGGTGCAGTAAAATGTAACTTGCCATTCTCAATGTTTTCTTTCCCTCTTTGATGTTGGCACTGTGGGGTTGAAAGGAGCAGTTTTAAATTGTTGGACACAAAGTATTTTTGTTTTAAAAATTAATAATATTTAGTTTAAAGAAACAAGAAATGGTAGGACAGGTTTTAGTAATTGTTTCTCTTGCTGCCATCTCAGGCATGCGACTTCCACTATTGAGTCACAGGGGAGGTTTTTACATAGCTTAGGTGACAGTGACAGCATGATCAAGACCAAGCAAAATAAGTAGAGTTATTAACCATGGCTATTTTATTATTAAAGGAAAAGAAAACATTCAACACAAATGACAGAACACAGATGATTAACTGGTTGCTTCTGTTACAATTTCTTCAGTATATCTTAGTTTGTTTTTCTCTTGGTATGTGAAAACCAAAATATACTGTTTTCCAAAATTATTGTGAATCTGTTCTTTAGTGTAGCCTTAGATAATTAAGAATGTTTGTAGATTGGGGGGGGTCGGAAAGGGGACTTTGTTTTGAAGCAGGTGGACCTATTGGCTATTTATAAATAACGAGCCAGTTTATAGTGAGTAAAGTCAGCTTTTTTAACTCCATCCTATGAAACCAGAGGAAATATTTAAATCAGTTACTTAGAAGAAGCCATTTAAGGAGCTGTCTTGAAACAGGACAATTAATCAATATTAAGAATTTTAAATTCAATTAAATCCCACTTTTTCTGTTTAACAGTGATTAACCCATCTCCTGTCCAGGCATACATGGGTTAACCACTTGGTGATTAACAGTTAGTCTTAAATTACATCAGTATTTTGCAATGAGTTTGTTGGAATATTAAGAGTGTTAAATCTAATCTCTTGTCAATGTCTTAACTTCTTTTCACCAATCCATGTTGAGGTTTTGGAGTTGTTTCCTTGGATGGTTTTACATTGAGTCTTCTGTTTTTCTTATCGGTCTGTGGCAACTTGCTTGTAGACATGGACAGGATACGTTGTGGAGAGTTTGCGGTCTAAGCAGAGTAGCAGGGGGATGTGAGTGTGGGGTGCTCACTTCAAATATATACCCTTCTTGTTTTTATTAAATGATAGGAAAACACACTTTTTTTATTCTTGTTTACCTTCAAGTTGGTTGCTATTACTCTTGCATTGGCTCCAGGCCTTTGGGGTTCGCTTAGGTGACTCGTTGAACTCCTGGATGTGCAATCTGTCCAATGAATATGCAACTTTTTTTTTAATTGCCTTTGTTCTTCTTGTGGCAGAAAAGATTTAGATAACTTTCTTTTCATTCAGTCCATTTTCTGAGATTTTTTTTTACTTAGAGTTTGAAAGTAAATGAAATTCTCTTTTCGAAAAGTCCAAATGCTCCTGTTCTTTATTTAAGAGGATTTTAGTTCTAAAAACAGTCTTAACTTTACATGACAATTTTCAGAAGGATGATTTTCTTGTCTTCCTGCATTGGGTGAAGGCTGACTTGAGCACTGCCCGTAATTAATTAATTAACTCTCCAGTAATATATTCTATACTTAAATGGCTTCTTACATTAGTAATTAGTCCAACATTTAATTACCTTTCTATATTTGTATAACCATGTCAGGCAGTTAGCATATGAAAGCTCGCATTTAGATTGCAAATATATGTATTAAAGGATGCTTATGCCATTTTAAGCATTAGAGAAACACAAGATTTCACCTTCAAGTGAAAACATAAGTTGAAAGTAACCAATATCTTCTGTATAACACTTTCCACCATAAATGGTTTTCAAAGTTTAAAGAATAAAGACATTAGTGTGTATCCAAAAGAAATGAATTTCAGTAAGGATATTTCTACAGTTTTGTGTGGGTTTAAACTTAGGTTTCCCTTTGAAAAGATGGGAGAAGGTTAGTATAAGCCCACTTTATTTGTAGATGTATTGCTCTGATAACACAGCCCTGCATTCCTTTCACAATCAGGTTTCTTCCTAAAAGTGTGTATATGGTGTGTCTGCTTAACATTTGTTTGCCCTTGGGAGATAAAAGCAGAAACCTAATTAGAAGCAGGCTCAGTTGGGCAGGAACAGGAGGGGCCTGTTATAAAGCGCAGGAGCTGCGAGCAGAAAAGGGGGCTGCAGGGTAGGAGTCTGCAGTCACTCTCTGAGGCCAGGTCTACACTACCGCGGTAGTTCGACGGCTGGCAATCGAACTTCCGGGTTCGATTTATCGCGTCTGGTCTGGACGCGATAAGTCGAACCAGGAAGTGCTCGCCGTCGACTGCCGTACTCCACCTCAGCGAGAGGAGTACCGCGGAGTTGACAGGGGAGCCTGCCTGCCGCGTGTGGACCGCGTCTGAACCGCGGTAAATTCGAACTAAGGTATGTCGACTTCAGCTACGTTATTCACGTAGCTGAAGTTGCGTACTTTAGATCGAATTGGGGTGTTAGTGTAGACCAGGCCTGAGAGAATGGAGAGTGGACTGGCAAACCCAAAGAGAGAGGGGAGCCAGTTATGTAGGAAGAAGCCCAGGGGGAAAAAGCAGCAAGGGCTAAGGCCGTACCGGCCTTGGCTGCATATTATAGGGTCCTGGGCTAGAACCCAGTGTAGAGGATGAGACTGGGTTCCCCTCCCAAACACTGGATAGTGGCACAGGGCATTGCAGACATCAGCCAGACAGCTAGTCCAGAAGGACTGATTCCCCAGAAAGGGAGGAACTTAGTGACTTAGGGCCAAGTCACAAACTGGAAGCTGTTGCTCCAAGAGCGAGAGAGACTACAGCCTGAGAGAAGATGGGTAGAAAGACCACTGAGGAGAACGCACCATCTCGCAGAGCTAATCCCCAGAATGGCCAGGAGGAGGCACCGCTAGCCGTGAGTGGACCCTGTCACACTACCCCAGATATGCAAAAAGATAGAGTGGCTTAAAAATCATGAGATTTACAAATTAACTTTATTTGCCTTCTGTTTTTCGAGCTGTTGGGTCACATTTTCAAGCTATACTCTCCAACCATTAGGGCAATAATCTTTTTTTTTTTTTTTAATGAAAGCTGAGATTCTCACGAAATCACGCAACTCTAGGAGCTGTGGCTTTTTAAAAAAAACACCAAATATTGTAAGGCTTACAATAAAATCACAAAAGCTGGCACCTATGGAAGAAAAGAGGCAGACAAGATTCCCAGCGTGGACAACAGGTGCCAGTGCTGCTCCACAAAGTGAGAAAGCCCCATAAACTTCCCACCCAGGCACTTCCACTTCACATACTCTTGACTGAGCCCTGATTTCACAAGCCCGTGAAGAGGCAGATGGAGGGAGAAGTTTTGGGTGGGATTAAGGTAAGGTGACTAGATGTCCCGATATTCGGGGCTTTGTCTTATACAGGCACCTATTGCCGTGCACCCCCATCCCAATTTTTCACACTTGCTATTTGGTCACCCTAGATTAAAGTTCCCCGTAACCCCAAAGAGGGAGAACTGGTGCTTGGCTTTTAGCAGAGAAGGGGAGCTACCCTACTCCATGCTCCCCTTATTTAAGCCCCTGTGTCAATTGTGCTGGATTCCCCCCCCCCCAAACCATTTTGCAGAGTGCACAGCACAGAAATAAGCTTTAAATAACCTCTTAAAATGCTTCCTCTTCGTCATCCGACCTGTAGCTTCCCAGACACTTCCTGGTTCTGTGGGGATAGAAAATGGAAGGTATTGTTTTGTGAATCTGTGGTGGTGATCTACACAGTATTAATAGTGGGGTTAGAAAACCAACTTTGGTATATCTCAATATATCCTCATAATATATCCTTATCAATATATCTTACATAAATAAAATCTGTTGTGCACTGCAATATAATATATATGAGTGCAGGAGTATATAGCTAATTAAAGGCTTAATTTTTCAAAATTGGACAGGATCAATTATGCATGCACCTGTGCCTACTCTGCCTCAGCAGACATACTATTGCAAACGAATATCAAGTAACAATGCAAAAGTGGCCCACTAGACGTGCAACTGGCCATCTGTATGCACAAGTGCCTGATTTAAATGTACAATCACAGAAGTTACACGCAGTTTTGTGTGGTATTAGTACGTGCCTAATTTTGAATTGTTTTTCCACTTATTTAGTGTGTAGGGTGGAGTACTGTGTTCTGTTTCTATTTCCTAACACCATTTTTGTGACTATTTAGTCAATAGCTTTTTATAGGTTTGTGACAGGATGTACAGACATTGCACCAGGCAAGAAGGGGTTAAAGAGTAGCTTTGGGCTCCATCAGCTGTGTCCCACTGCACTTGCAAAGCATGGCAGTCTTGAAGGAGGAGACTTAAACAAGCAGAAGTTCCGTTCAGAAGGCCTCACCTTAGGGAGGCAGATGGAGCTCTCATCCCCTGCTCTCAGAAAGGCGCACAGCAAGAGGGCCAACCTACCTTCAGTAGCCTGTGAGCACAGACTGGTAGGATAGAAGGCTGGCGGAATTTGGTAGGACAAAGGAGCTGGTGCTGCCTTTAATTTCTGTTAATTTAGTTTCCTTTCCTTTGTTGCCTTAAGAACTGGGACTAGGGGCTTGACCTTGGGACAGAGCTCTGCTGAGAATATGAGCCCTCTGAAGAGAAAGTGGGCCAGTGCAGGAAATACCCCAAGGAAGAAGCAAGAGCTCTGGCCAGACAGACCTTAAGCACTTGCTGTAAGGATCCCTGGGCTGGAACCCAGGGTAGAGGCAGCCTCACCAGGAAGACTAGTGGGAAGACCCCAAACAGAAGGGGCCAGAAGGACTACTGGGTGTGGACCAGGGCTGTGGAGTTGGTGTGAGCTCCTGGGTCTATTGGGTGAAAACCTTGTTTTACCCAACGGGTGGAGGGAGATTCACAAGGCAAAAGGGAACCATCAGTGGACTTGGTTGGCAGGACTAGATAGAGAAGCCTGCAGTGCTGCACCTAACCACAATGCAGTGCACCAGCAGACGAGTCACTTTGCCACAAGCTTAGACGTATGAATAAGCCTGATTTTTTTTTTTTTTTTTTTTTTAATTTCTCCTCGACCTCAGCCTGCTGTTCACAGCTAAAGGAGCACAGTGATCTGAGGACAAAGCCTCCTGTTACTGCATTTGATATTTGGTACCGTGACGCCCCAGAGGGGCAGGGGACCACCCTTAACTCAGAACACTCTATACCAACAAAACAGTAGTTACTTTGCTGTCAACATGAAGTATTTAGTTTTCCCTCTAAAACTAAACCATCCATTTCCCTTGTTAGGGTTGAGTTTTGAACTCTGTGGGAGACAACTGTAATTCAGATGAATAGATTTTTAAGGTCAGAAGAGACCATTATGACAATCTCATTTAACCTTCTGCATGACACACACAACCTCACCCTATGATTTCTGCATTAGGCCCATAGCATCACTTTTAGAAAGACCTTCAGACTTGATGTAAAGACTGCAAGTGATGTAGAATCAACTTCATAGAGGGTTTTGGCCGAATTCAGTCCTGAGCAGAACTTGAGGTGTGCAGCTGGATTCTCCTTTAAATAAGGAAACTTGACATATTTTAACACCAGCTGAACACTCTATAGCAGTAAATCTCTAGAGCTGCAGGGTCTATACAAGATGATTAACTTACTAAAGACATTGAATGAGACTCAGTGAAACACAAACTGTTCACAAGATGCAGCTGTGCTGTCACTTCCAAGTTCCTAATAGCTAAGTGCGTCAACACTTGTGTTTACGTCACAGATGGTGACTATGTAATGACGCAAGCAACACACGATGATTTGGATATTTAATGTGTGCCAAGATAAAGGAACCAGTTCTGTGCTTGGGTATCAAACTGTTCATGTGGAAGATGAATAAACAATACCAATGAAAACACGAATAGGAATCCTATATTTAAAAATAAAAAAGCATTGCTGGCTCTGGTATACTTCATCATTACCTTACACTATAGTAAGAGAGAGACATTTTAGTGTAAATTACAGTGAAAAGGGCAGCGAGGAGCAAATTCAAAAACTCTTAAGTGGCCACTTTAAAGTAGTACTGTAGCCATGTTGGTCCCTGGATATTAGAAAGACAAGGTGATAAGTAATATCTTGTACTGGATCATATTCTGTTCAAAGACAAGCTTGCAGTAATTTTCCCAAATCTCAAGAGGAGCTCTGTGTAAGCCTGAAAGCTTGTCTCTTTCACCAACAGAAGTTGGTCCAATAAAAGATACTACCTCACCCATCTTGTCACTTTAAAGTAGGAGTATAAATAGATTAGAGACCAAAAGAATCCTAACAATGGTAATGGCCCATTATTGGATGGTAGACTTATCAACAATGATGCAGACAAGGTAGAGTTAAATATTTCTGTTCTGTATTTGGGAGAAAAAGGCAGATGGTGTGTTCACCGATGATGATGATAAAATACTTTTCATTCCAACAAAGTTAAAGAGGAAGTAAAACAGCTACTAAAGATTGACATTTTAAAATCAGTAGGTTCGCATAACTTAGATTCATAATTCTAAGGCCAGAAGGGACCATCATCATGTAGTCTGACCTGTTTTATTGGTCATGGTTTTAAAAGAGCTGTCTAAAAATGTAAGAATGGCCACAGTTGGTCAGACCAATGGTCCGTCTAGCCCTGTATCCTGTCTTTCAACCATAGCCAATGCCAGATGCTTCAAAGGAAATGAACAGAACAGGGCAATTGTCATGTGAGCCATCCCCTGTCTTCCAGTCGCAGCATCTGGCAGTCAGAGGCTTGCACTAAGTCTTGGAACATTGGGGAAGATTCAGAAGACTTGAAGAAATCTCTTGTTGCGCCAATATTTAGGAAGTATCAAGGGGATGACCTAGGTAATTATGTCAGATTGACAGGCCTATCAATCCCGGACAAAATAATGGAATGGTTGATATGCAACTTGATTGATAAAGCATTAAAGGAGTGTAATACAATTAATGCTAATCAAATTGGGTTTATGGAAAATAGATCTTGTCTAACTCATCTGTTTTTTCTTTTATGTGATTACAAGTTTGATTGATAAAGGTAATAACATGGACACTTTGGCTTCAATAGGCATTTGACTTGGTTCTGCATAACATTTTTATTAAGAAACTAGAATGATGCAAATCAATGTGGCATAGTAAATGGATTAAAAACTTGCTAACTAATAGGTCTCAAAATGTAAGTGTAAACAGGAAATTATTATCAACTGGGTATATTTCTAGTGGAATCCCATAAGGATCAGTTCTTGGCTTTATTTAATTTAACATTTCGTCAATGACCTGGAAGAAAACATAAAATCATCACTGAAGTTTGCAGGTGAGACAGAGATCTGGGGATTGGTAAATAATGAAGAGGACTGGTCACTGATACAGAGTGATCTGGACCTCTTGGTAAGCTGGGTGCAATCAAACAACATGTTGCAATATAGCTAAATGTATATATCTAGGAACAAAGATTGTAGGTCATGCTTACGGGATTGAGGACTCTATCCTGGGAAGCAATGACTCTAAAAAGGATTTAGTGGTCATGGTGTATAATCAACTGAACATGAACTCAGTGTGATGCTGTGGCCAAAAGGACTAATTGCAATCCTTTGACATATGAATTGGGGATTACCAAATAAGAGTAGAGAGGTTATTTTAACTCTCTGTATTTGGCACTTGTACGACCACTGCTGGAATACTGTGTCCAGTTTTGGTGTCAACAATTCAAGGAGGATGTTAATAGATTGGAGAGGGTTCAGAGAAGAGCCACAAGAATGATTAAAGGATTGGAAAACATGTCTGTTAGTGAGATACTCCAGGAGCTCAATTTATTTTGCTTATCAAAGAGAAGATTAAGGAAGAGTAGATAATTTGATGTCCAAGGGCTCTTCAATCTAACAGACAAAAAGTATACGATCCAATGGCTGGATGCTGAAGCTAGATAATTTTAAAAATGTATACCTTACATCCTAGTTTAACAATGAGGGTAATTAACCATTGGAACAACTTAACAAGATCTATTTTGTGGTGGATTCACCATTGCTGGAAATTATTTAATAAAATAGGAAAATTCTCTGAAACATAAGCTCTAATTCAAACAGGAATCAATTCAGTGAAGTTATGATCTGTATTATGCGAGAGGTCAGACTAGATGATCACAATGCTCCCTTCTGGCCTAATAGTCTATTAATTTATGAAGTATTCCCAAGTTGTGTGTGTGTTTGTGTCTGTTTGTTTGTTTTTTTACACAATTTTGTTTTGAACTTTGACTAAAGACCAGGTGTGCTAAGAACCAATTTTTGCTGACCCTCTGGGTTGGCTGCATAAAGCAGGCTTCACTCTATAAACAAAAATAGGATTTCCCCCCCCCTTGCATTTGCCATAATCAATATGTATCCTCAAGCTGGAAAAGAAAAGCCTGTTTGATTACAGGAAGTTTGTGTAGCTTCTGCATAATATACATTGGAGGGATATTTTTAAAAAAACACCATTCGTCGTCATATAATGCATAAACCTCGGTTGCTGCCAAGGTCAGTAAGACCATTGGGCTGTAAAATGCCTATGGTAACTTTATCTTGTGCATATGTTTCCTTTTAAAAATAAGTGGTTCTGAGTTTTCCATTTAACAATGATCACCCTTTGAAGGATCCTCCTCTCCACTTCTTTTCAGACTGTTGCAGAAATCCTCCCAGCATATAATGGAAGTATATCTCATAGCATAGTGAGGGGGTCATATTAAAGAGTACATTGCTCCACTTGTGCAGGATAGGTGAATAGTCTCCTAAAGATTGTCAAGCTGTTCTTCAGTTCAGCTGTTTTTTGGGGGGGGGGGGGGGGGGGGGGGGAAGGGGAGGAGAGATTATATATGAAGCTAAAGGGTTTTTTTGTGCACATTTGATGTCTTACAGTAAAATACTACTTGGGATTTATATAGCACTCTATCATTTCAAAGTACAGAACAAACATTAATCAATCAGTCCTCACAACACAATTTAAAAAAAAAAAAAAAAAAACACAAAGGGGAAACCTTTTTTTTTTTTTTTTTTTTTTTAATTTTTTTACAACTGCTATAGATCTAGAGGGAGTAATAGGTTTTAGTTAAGACTGGACATTTCAGAGCTACTTCAGTACTGGAGGAAAAACATTATACATTGCAAGATGGAGAAGAGCAGTTAATGGGATTTTTAATTACTACATATTCCCTCGAGCAGAATTAAAGAGGCTATTTTACCTCTGTATTTGGCACTGATGCGACCACTGCTAGAATACCAGTTCTGGTGCCCACAATTCAAGAAGGCTGTTGATAAATTGTAGAAGTGAAGAGCCAGGAGAATAATTAAAGGATTATAAAATATGCCTCATAAGAATAAACTAAATAGCTCTTTGAGTCTAGCAAAGAGAAGATTAAGGGGTGACTTTGTTACAGTCTATACGTATATACATAGGGGCCATATACTACTAAATGAGCTCTTCAGTCTAGCAAAGAAAAGTATAACATAATCCAATGACTGGAAGGTAAACAAATTCAGACTGGAAATAAGGTGTAAATTTTTAAGCGTGAGTAAATAACCATTGGAATAATTTACCTAGGGTTGTAGTGGATTGTCCATCACTGACTGATTTTTAAATCAAGATTGGCTGTTTTTCTAAAAGATATGTTCCAGGTGTTATTTTGGGAAATAATGGCCTGTTTTATGGGAAACTTTACAGGAGGTCAGACTAGATGATCACAATGGTCCCTTCTGGCCTGGGAATCTATAAATCTCTGTGTGTAGGCTCAGAAATTTGTGCTTATTCAAGACAACTTTACAAAGATTATTCACTTTCAACAGTGACCCCGTTTATGCTATGAATGGATTGTCAGATATATCCATTTTTGTAATAACTACATTGAAAGTGTTACTTCTCAGTATTTACAATGTTTAGTTTTAAATTGTTGCCAAATAGAAGGGGGGAAATGAACTAAATTTCTGTTTGTGTGTTTTTATTTAATGTCTCAAAGTGTTTTCAGATTTCTTTTTAAAAAACTCTTAATCAGAATGATTGGGTGTCCCAGTCAAGGGGGTTTTACTGTACAATCGTATAAACTAAAGAAGAATCTCTTAGAGTAATAGGAAGAATTCGAATGTGAAATTGCAGAACTACTAACTGTAGTCTATAACCTATCATTTAAATCAGCTCCAGTACCAATTGACTGGCGGATAGCTAATGTGACACCAATTTTTAAAAAGGGCTCCAGAGGTGATCCTGGCAATTACAGGCCAGTAAGCCTGACTTCAGTACTGGACAAACTCATTGAAACTATAGTAAAAGAACAAAATATAATGTTGATCTTTGCAGACTTGGTTAACATTTGTCTTAGGCACGTCATAATTCAGTTTCTCTTGATATATCTTTTAGGGACTGACTGCTGAGCCATATTAGACAAGAATTGTTTTTACTCTTAGAGCATCTGTACAAAATATCTTGTCATGTTCTTTGTGAAATGTAACAATCTACTCCATATAAGACCTTTTGTTTATTGGAGTATCAATAGAAACCAGCATTTTGTTTTACTTTGTGGTGGCCTGACCTGAGTAAACAAGATTCCAACGAAAATGTTATGTAGATCGTAATGTTGTGGAGCAGGTTTTTCTTGATGCTGGTCACTGGAATGAGCTCGTTTCCATGACAGCAGCTATGAACATTTACAAATAAGTGATTTCATTGAACTCCTCTGGATGTAAGTTTTTCAAATGGCCTATTTTTTTATTTAGGCTCATAGGAGAGACACCATTACTTTTGCAGACTCAATATCTGGGGTTGTTGGCTTCTATGTGAGAGGGATTAGCAGGTCCAAATACTGTATGGTAATTACCTCATCAACAGAGGAGTGAGAGAAGGGATCTAACAACAGAGTCTGGCAGATTAAAAAGAGCCAGAAGCTGAAAGACTGTAACACTACTGTCTCCTTTTAAGTTTATGAATGGATCATTACAGAAACCTCATCAGTTCTGCTTTGTGAAGGGCTAACTCTTATGCCCCCTTCGTCTGGGCTTCTTTTAGCGTCTTTCTCCATTTCTCGCTCCCTAGTCAAACAAGAGAGAATAAAAACAAACATTTTTTACTGCTTATTCTCTCTTCACCCCACTTTCCTGATTGCAAGATCCACACCTGGTATAAAGGTAGGGACAGCATCCACTGAGGACATGAATTAGAGGGCCAGCAGCTCTGAAAGATGTTTTCAGCAGGAGATGGAACAATGGTGCAGAACCTCAGGAGATTTCTTCGGCCTAGCGGGGAGAGATCCTGGCCCTGGAGGCGGCTAGCAGGATTAGGGAAGCTACTTCTGGGCCTTTTCTTCACCATCAAGTGGTTCCTAATCTATATAATGGAGGGAGTTGCTGGAGGGGGGGACAAAACATAGTATGCTTGATTGAAAGGAGCTTCTGGTGAGGCTGGGAGTGGGGGTGAAAGAAGTGAACCACTGACTAGGCTGCAATGTGCTCACTTTAATAGCTGGGAGCTGTCCTGAAGCAGTTTCTGGGTGGAGGGGGAAGAGGCCCAGAACCCTACACCCCACACACTAGAAAAAGGGGCCGCTGAGCCCCATTGGTAGTCTGCTACCACGGGACTGGCTACTATCAACCTTTTCTCAGGCCTGATTCCTCTACTAGAGAATACAAGAAGATGAGAGAGATGGTCTAGATAATACTTAGTCCTGCCTTGAGTGCAGGGGACTGGACTAGAAGAGCTCTCAAAGTCCCTTCCTGGCCTACGAGTCTATGATTCTATCCCCTGAGAAGCCCTTTTAAGGGATTCCAACTGAGCCTGAACACTTAGTAGGTCACTGACCTCCACGAATAATGAACAATGTTGAATGATTGAAGTCTGGATGCAGAAAAGAAACCTGCACATCTGTACAAACAACTTTAATTTCCTCTGACATTTCTAGAATGACCCATAATCAATATAGAAAAGTATTAACTTCATGTTGTAAATTCATTTATTTGGGTTCCAAAGACCTCACTATCACTTCCCACCCAAGTTTTATTAATAAGATTAAAAATATTAGCATTATTGAGGTCAGAGAGAAATTATTTCTGTTGCCTCAGTTTAATAATAATGAAAAGAACCACAAATTCTGAAAATGAAACCCTAGCTTCAGATGCTGTTTTATTATTATTTATTCTTTCTATTACAGAGGCCCTAATCAGGATCGGACTGTATTGTGTTAGGTACCATACACACAGGCTATGACCCAGAGAGATTAGAATGTAAGTAATATATCCATTTGCTTTCCAAATATCAATATTTTATTATACTCTATTTTTTTTAATTCTTTTTGGGTTTTTTCTCTGTATGCTAAGAACTCTTCAATTCTATTTTTGAAATGTATAAATATTAGCTAAAATTTGTGTCTGTGGTCTTCTCAGCAGGGACGGATATTTTTTTCTTTTCTGTAGAATTCTACATATGAAATATTTGACTCCTGGTCTTTGTAGTTATTTCAGAGATTTAATAAACATAGGGTTTTTTTTTTTAAATCACCACAAAATATCAGTCAGTAAGAACATGATATCAATTCAGTCTTGGTGTAAATAGATGCAATTCCATTGAGAGTCAATGGAGTAGCACCTGCTTTCCCCAGGTCTGAGTTTGGCCTTTTGTGTGGTAGGTTTAGTGTAGTTTTAATTATTCTTGGAGGAGGAGATGTATGCTTATAAGATTCAAAAGAACAAAACACCAGCAGCGGGGGTTTGCCTGACTGATCGTATAGCATGCCAACACTTGCTGTGTGCCTGCTGTGTGATACTCTCATGAAATACAACCCCTCTCTCAGTTAGACCCAGTAGAAGATATTAGGCTATTTAAAAGAAACATTGCCAAGATAAAAATCTTACATACTGTGGTAAGACAAGATGTATCAGTGGAATCCTCAGCTAAGACTTCTGATAAAGAGTGGGTGAAAGATTGGTAAATATCTAGGTCTAATTTACCTTGACAGCTTCCCTGTTAAGAGATAAATATATCAGGTCTTCTGATCCCTATACATGTGGCCATTTAAGCAAACCTGGAACCCTCTGTGAAGTCAGTCACTTGATTAGGCCACAGGTCAGTAGGCCCGCAGTTCACGCTCACTTAGCCTTCTATTTGCAGTGGCATAGCTTGAACCACCTACACAGAACCACCAATAAGGAGGGAGAGGAAATACTGTGAGAAGGCATATCACCAGGAACAAATGAAGTTTGGGAGGGGGGTCCTGCAGATTCCAAAGTGGCTGCACTTAAGGCTTAGTCCTCATGTTATATGGAGTAACTGAAGGAGGATCCCAGCAGGGAGAGGAGGAAAAGCAGCAACGGCAGCATCCCTCCCCTCCCCTCCGCAAAACCGCTTGAGCCTCAGAGCCATAGAGATGCTGGCTGCAGATGTTCATGAGGGCCTGGAAGTCAGGAGGACTAAGTCGTGGCTATTACCTATTGATACAGAGCTATGGGTATGCAGAGTTCTTTAAAGACTTATAGAAAGACAAGCCTGTGTCATGAAGGATTAATAATATAAACTAGAAATCTTCCATGGAGCAGGGTAGCCTCTTCCTGCGTCTCCCCCAGTGCAGATCAGGGTGGGATATGTAATGGAAACCATGCAGCACTCCCTGGCTCTGGCCTCCCTTTTGGTTTGACAGCACATGTACACTCCAAGTAGTGCCAGGTGACTCCTCTCCCATCTGGCCCGTTGGCCTGTGTGCACTCCCCTCCCATCCTTCAGAGACCCTACCCTGGCCCCACAGCATGTCAGTGTGAGCCAGGCAGTGCCACACTCCCCTGCCTCCCTGCAATGTTTACCAACTGCATGAGTGCCTGGTCACCATCAGCCCAGAGTATAACCAGTCCTGAAGTCAGGGTCCCCACAGGTCATCCAGTTGACCCCGTCAGGCACCCAGCAGGAGCTGGACAGTGTCACCTTGCAAAACCTCCAGGACCAGCTGGCCTGGGTCAAGGAAAACCATAGGCAGATCAATGGTGCCAAGTGAGATGGGACTATGGAGTCTCATCTGGGCAGCCATTGGGCCCTCCACCAGCTCATCAGAGAGTTCCAGTCAAAATCGAATGAGTATGTGCTGATGAGGTCCAGCTATGGTGCACCCTGCAGGATGCCTAATAAGAATGTCTGAGTGAGCAGGGTCTGAAACTGCTGAACTCATCCAAGGTGTACGACAGTTGGAGAGCCTGCATGCCTTCTTCAGTGCCACTACCGAAGAGCTCATGTGGCTGAACCAGGAGGAGAAGATGAACTGTGACCGGAGTGAGCTCAACTCCTATGTGACAGCCAAGAAGGGGCTGATGTGGAAATGGAAGATAAAGGAGATCCAGAGCTCTAGGGGTAGGCTGCTGCAGGAGGAGCACCTCAGCAAGCAGACAGTAGAGGCTCGTGCTTTTAGATCACAGGTCCCAGGTTCAGTCCCTGCTGCCAACAACCCAACCAGGGGGTGCAGTATTACACACACACACACCCCTACTCCAAAACCAGCCCTTTGATACCAACAACTCTTGACTTTAAAAAAAAAAATTATAGGTGGAGTTTATCCACATTGACCCCCTAATGCAAACTGTCAGTGGAACTGTTGTATTTGGGTGCTTGCTTAAACATATAATAGGATCCATCCGCCAAACCAAGACAAAGGTCTGTAAAACACTAACACAGACTCAGAGGTTTTTACTACAAAGCGTTGATTGAAATACCCAGCAGTTAATCAACAGATTCAAAGAACAATGGCTAATTAACAGCCATTAGATTGGAGTATTTTACAGTTATATCAGGGTAATAACATCAAGAATTTATTCTCAGTGACTGAGTGCCATCATGATGTTTTATGTTTATAATCATTGCAGGGAAATCTTAAGTAATCTTCACTAAGATAAATTAAAACTCTGTCTACTAAGATCAAGATGGTGGTTATTACTTGCAGCATTTGGAAAATTTCATTGTGCTAGGGCTTAATCAAACAGAAATACTTTATACTTGTATATAAAAATTAATGTGCCCAGGCACCAATGAGTAAAATATTTGAGGACTAGTGGCACAGTGGGGCAGTGCATTTGCTTTCTGCCTTTGGAAATCTGGCCAAACTTTTTTTTAAGCCTCATTTTGTCCCGTTTACAACCCCCATACTGAGTTTGGAATGATTAGCAATCTGCTCAAGCGAAGTCATGGACTAGCCTGATGTTTAGCCGGTCAGAACTCAGGAGCACTGGCTGGAGTGTGGCAGTCACAGGGCAGGGCAAAGAGACAATGGTCCAAGGACAGTCTTTTTGTTCTGTGTGTGTACAGCACCTAGTGCAGTGGGGTCCATGACTAGGGCTCCTAGGCGCTATGGTAAAACAGTAATACGAAGAGTTAATTTCTGCTGCAGAGAGTATGTGCCACTGCCTTATTAAGTCCTCATCTACACTATGCAGTTTATCCTGTTAAAGCGGTGTGCCCCAGAGTTTTATAACAAGACTTGGTCTTGCTTGTGTGGACTTGCCGCATGTTATGGTCCTGTTAAGGATGGAATCACTTAATGGTCAGGGCTACAGCCGGGTTATTTACGATTATAACAGTTTGGCCACAACCATACAGGCTCCTGCCCTACCCACAACTGAGACATGTTCAAACATGGTTACATTTGTAATGTAAATGAAGCCGTGAGAGAAGACCTTACTCCAAGTGCGAGCACTTTCTTGGCTTCTTTCATTGGTTAATATTTGTACAGAGCTTTGATAATGTAAAGTGAGTATGAGTATTAATTTTTACTCTGAAAGGACCAAAGAGACTGGTTCAATTTCAGTATATTCTGCTTGCTTGTTTTTAATTATCATCTTCACTAACGTAGTGCTTTCTTCAGTAGGGTGTCAGCCCAGAGAAGGGGGGTAAAGCAGACAGATGGAACCAGACTGAACTACACCTCTACCCCGATATAACGCTGTCCTCGGGAGCCAAAAAATCTTACCGCTTTATAGGTGAAACCGCGTTATATCGAACTTGCTTTGATCCGCCAGAGCGTGCAGCCCCGCCCCCCCGGAGCCCTGCTTTACCACATTTTATCCGAATTCGTGTTATATCAGGTCACGTTATATCGGGGTAGAGGTGTACATACATGTTTAGGGGCATCTATAGACTGCTACCAAATCTCTGACAACAGTGGACTTCAAAAGTCATAAGCCATCCCTTTCAAGTAAGTAAAGTGTGTCTATGTGTGTGTTTTTAAGTAAAACCCATAGTGCTACCACCATAGTGGCCTTAGAATCTCATTAGGAATAAATGTGCTCTAAAACTTTCTATCATAATACATCCATAAAATTTTCAGTATATTACTTGGAAAAAACACGATGGAAGAAGCCAACCCAGCCTTTTGGCCATCTTAAACCAGCTTCAAAACCTTCACAAATAGCCTGATTGTTAATCACACTTAAAACTCTGCAACAGTGTGTCCTCTTTCAAACAAATGGCATTGTATCCACTTATACCAAGGCCTACTTTGGCCTGGAGAATTTAATTTAAAAAACTACATCTGACAGTTCAGCTGGGAAGGTGCGGGGGGAAAGTTCCTTGGAGAAATATGTTGTTTACTGCTGTGTATTTTCTTAATTTCTCTAACCTTTTCAATATGACAGGAAAGGTTACCTGCATTAAATTATGTTTTTAAGCTTCTCTTTTCAATGAGCGCTCTCCTTCATTAAATCTTGTTAAGGTGTTTTCCTTTTAAAATTGCCTAATGTTGTGGTTACAATACACTGTAGCAGAATGAGCCAAGCTGAAGACAGGAAAAGAAACCAAAAACCAGATACCAGAAATTGCAGAACACTGATTCTTTTTAAAAGAAACCAACCAAATATTGAGGTTGCAAATTTCTTCATAGCTCTTTCAAAATCTTTTTCTTTGGGTTCCTCTATTTTCAATAACTTATGACAACCTTCTCCACAGCCTTCCCCACCCCTTTCCCCCACACATACATTTGCTAGATTTTTTTCTAACTCAATACACAATTTTCAGCATAGTCCTAATATCAGATTAAACCTCCTGTAGAGCTCATACAGGCAAAACTCACATTGACGTTACTGGGGCCAGGATTTCACCTAGACAAAAGCAAAAGTTATAGAGTCTTAACTGTGCCTCCCACTGAAATTACTAGGCAGACCATGTTCAGAGCACTGGCTGGCTCCTGACAATGTACCTCTTAGAGTTTGTCTAGAACTGCTCACATTCTACACCTGGGGATTTGGAATGAGGATCATTACTTTAAGACACATTTTTTTACCACTTGTGGGTATAATGGATAGAATACAATCCTATGGCATTTTGATCTTCGTTTCCCTATAGCTTCTCTAAATTGGTAACGTGTGTTGTTGTTGTTTTAATGAAATTCTTTTATTCATCATTTTGCTTTTTCTTTTTTTTAAACTTTTATTGTAGCATTTTTTCCCCCTCCCTTCCTATTCTATTAAGCAATGTAAGCACCACAGTTCCCCATCAGGCAGAGCTCCTGGAAATAATGATTAGCTCGATTAATTTTTCTGGAGGTTTTTGGAGGATATTTACAAAGGGACTTTTCAGTCTGAGTTGGGCACCTAACCGCCCTTTGTACATTTTAAAATCTCCCCATTAGTGTTCTTACTTTGGCATCTGTTATATTTTGGTTACTGCGATTCCAAATGAACTGTTGTTTTTATTAATCACCTCTTGCTTCAAGGTGTTTGAATAGAACATGTACAGATCTCATACCTTTCTCTCATGATACCTGGGAGACTAATAACCCCAGGAACTCCTGTATACTCTCTGTACCTCTAATTAGATCAAATTTTAAAATACCTTCGCTTAGCCTTTTTGAAAAACTTTTTTTTTAACTGCCACCAAGTTGGTTATGTCTCTACTCTATTGACTTGTGTTATGAAGCTCTGTTAGGCATCTGTGTGTTGTTTTTGCATAATACTAATATGGAAGTAGATTCAAGTTACATATTTCACTTAAGGTGATGTTTTAGCTTCAGATGTTACTAATTCTGAGAGTGTGGGTGCATAATTAGTTACCCAGGATACTTAATTATAGATCTTTCAGATGGCACCAGGACAGTAACATTCATATTTTAAAACTAACTACAATTAAAGCCTAAATTATTCCAAGTAATTTAAATGGTGAATTGTAGGCTTCATGATAGGCAGTTTCCAGATGCTCAGGTACTGATTATTCTTTTAGGTTTGAAGTGGGAAGGAAATTTTTTTTCTACATTATATAAACATCTGAGTCACCAGCATATCTGCAATGAAAAAAACTGCATGTTGGAGTTTGGCTTTGGATATTGAAGGACTGATTTTAAAAAAAAAAACTGCAGATGTTGTCTAACTTGTGCACACAATAACTACAATTGCATGTTAATTGAGTGACTTTGTCCTCAAATGGCTATTTGCACATGAATGATGGGATTTTCAAAGGGCGCTAAAGAAATTCAGTGCCCAACTCCCATTGACTTTTGCGGGTGGGGGGGAAGTTTTATCTTAATTTCCTTTTACCCATTTTTTTTTTTTTAAAGGCTGTGGGTCCAGTGTTACTAATCTGGCACTTCTCTCCATGCACATATAACAAAGGCTTATAAAATAAGGCACTTTGTCCCTCTCTAGTGGCTAGACCACACGGAGGCCTGAATGCTGAGTGCATCCTTGAACACTGTTTAGGATGAACATATTTTAAGAACTGTAAAGCACATGAATGAAAACAGAGAAGGCTCACAGTTACAGTATCAGTTGTGGAATTGGAATGGTTCTGTAAAAGGTTATATCCTGCTGACATCAGAGTGGTGGAGATGTGAACCAGATGCTGTAGACAGATATATGGGTGGAATTTGTCCCACCCTGATTAAATAGAAGTTTGCTGTAATTGAACCATCATCTATTTACGTGCCATCTCTATGAGCAGAAGATAAAGGGAATGGTCTTTAGAGAGGACATACAATGGAGGTGGGAGATTAGTAACACTGGACCTACAGCCTTTAAAATTGAATGGATAAAAGGAAATTAAGATAAAACTTCCCCCCCCCCCCCCACCAAAAATTCAATGGGAGTTGGGCACTGAATTTCCTTAGTACCCTTTTAAAATCCCATCACTCATGTGCACTGGTAGATAAAGTACTGGTAGGAACACACTTAGGCTTGGTCTACACTTACCCCCCAATTCGAACTAAGGTACGCAACTTCAGCTACGTGAATAACGTAGCTGAAGTTCGAAGTACCTTAGTTCGAACTTACCTCGGTCCACACGCGGCAGGCAGGCTCCCCCGTCGACTCCGCGGTACTCCTCTCGTCTAGCTGGAGTACCGCAGTCGACGGCGATCACTTCCTGGTTCGACTTATCGCGTCCAGACAAGACACGATAAGTCAAACCCAGAACTTCGATTCCCAGCTGCCGAACTAGCGGCTGGGTGTAGACATACCCTTAGATATTGTGAGCACAAGTGAATGGTTATTTTGCTAAGAATTGCCATGCTTTTGTAGACTGTCGCCTGATCCTCTGAGATGCAAAGTGAGGTGCTGAGTACCAATGGGAGGGAAGGCTCTCAGGACCCCACCTTATGAGCTAAAACTTTCTGCTTCCCACCCCTCACATTTAATGCACTTCTGAGGAAAGAGGGAACTGAAGTAGCTACAAAATAGCTGTGCTTAGATGATGCAATACGGTGTTTGCCTCTTCAGCATTTTCTTACTGGCTGCTTTACCAACAAAATGTTATCCTCACCTCTCTCACACACATCCCCAGACAAGTCTTGCATAACCTCTGAAAAGGTGCAAGACTGGCTTCGTACTTTAGGTACTAAAGATGTTTGGTGCACTTGTTCAAATTTTTGTATAAAGTGTTTATAAAAAGAACATGTAGAGAGAATGGATAGCCAAGGAGACTGGCAATGGGTCTTTCATATCTCAGTTATAAATCTGGTCTAGATTAGAAGAGTGCAGAAGTCCGCAACAGCAAACGGCTGTTTACTGGCCTGTGTAAAATGAGCTGGTGAGCTCAGTTTAGACAGAGGACTAGTATCCACCACACAAAAGCCACTGGTGGTGTTGTATTTAGCATTCTTGTTGGAATAACTGAATAGTTGGGGGGTTTTCTTTGAGTTTTAGGGAAATAAGTGTCTGGACCAGTAACATTTTGTCTGTCTGTCTATGGCCACCCTATAAATTAAAAAGGGGGGGAAGAATAATTTAACACCTTCATTGATGAAGCTTTCTAAATTGTCCATGCTGCAGAAATTGTTGGATTCTCTGGACCAACTAATTTAAACCTCTGTAAGAATATATTCCATTTCAGACATATGAAACCAACCAATATGGTGGGAGTGGTTTGTTTGCTTTGTTTGATTTTTATAGCTGATAAAAGGTACTCGATTGATAACCCTGGAAGTCAATCCCTTCTATTTACTCACAACAGAGGCTAAGCATGAGCACCAGCAGGACAGGCTCCCACATAGTGTGGGGCTAGAGTGTAGTTTAGCTTCCATGATCATTGCATCTGTGGACTCTCAGCTGGTTCTGCAAACAACCGTGCCAATACATACCAACATTAATGTTAATGAAATCAGCACCACTCCACAGGAAAATTGAGTGAGCCTCTTGAACCCATTTTATACAGACCACTTAGCAGTATACGGTGACTATGTTCACACCCTGCACTTTTTGCTGATGGCTCTGTAGTTATCTCAAGTCAAATGGCAGTAGAATTCCACCTATTACATGGTAGATTATAAGAATCTCTTCACAATGCACCACAGTGGCTCATGTCCTGAGTGCATGGCACCTGCCCACCGTGCATGAAAGAGGATATTAAACTAAACCAGCTACATTTCTTCCAAAAAAGCCTTATTCCTGTTAGAAATTTCAAATGAACGGCAGCTGTTAAAATGTACGTGCACTTTCTGTAATGACATTGGAGGGTTTCAAGGAGTTGGCTCAACTGTGAACTACTCTGTCAGAGATATTGACGTCCTTGCTGTATTAAGTACTCCAGCATGTAAATTCATGTGGCATCTGACCGCATGATGTTTTTGTGTTCAAACAAAAACATTAGCAACTATTAACTGAGATCTAAGCTGTTGGTGGTGGTAGTGCTTCACAAGCTACATAGGCAAAACATATCAGAAAATAGAGCTTCCAAGCAGGTAGGGAAGATTTGAACTACTGGAAGTGCTCATGCATTTGGTGGCAGAGATGATCTAACATGTTGCCTTGCTTGGTTCTAGATGCTGAATGTGCTGTGGCCATGGGGACAAATGGATTATTCCCCTTTTCTAGTTGCACTGCAGCACACAAGGAACCCCACCTGAATTCAGTGAACCTCTCTTAAACACCAGAGCTCAAATGTCAGCTGCTAACTGCTCATGAGCAGCTATCACTAATTCTTGTCCCTTAGGTACTTCTCAGCAATGGGCTGTTGTGAAATCATTAGCAAGAGAAATGTATTGCAAAGGCTGTGTGAACCCCTGCTGTGGTTTCCCATCTCCAATATTGATTTCAATAGAGAGAGAGGTTTAATCTCTGACACTGTTGCTATGTTTATTTATAGAGCACTAGTGGCTTCAGTGAGACCTTGGATTGAGTGAGGACTGCAGGATTTAGCCTTATGTTGTTCAATCTTTCTTCAGAGGGCATTGTAAGAATAGGCCAAGGGAGAAAGGGGAAGTCCACTGTTTGTTTAGTCCATGTTGACTGACAGGTTATGTACATCCACTGTATTAGAATAGATAAATAAGTTTTATATTTTACCAAAAAAAAAAAAAATCTTTGAAGAGCAGTTTCTGATCTTGTCTGATGTCTGAATTTGGTTTAGAATAACAGATGGCAATCACACCCTTTTAATCCTTGCTTCCAATAAGAGTCTGCTGCTTGTGCAGTGGTATTAATAAAATCCTTTGATTTCCTGACAATAGTGATAGTGGTGTTTACAAAGAAAATCAGTTGGACTAGAGTTCAAAGTCCCATCTAGTATTTTAGGCTTGTTAATGAGAATGACTGTGAACCCCATCCACACTCATCATCAGAACCTAGATTTCTCGTGTTCCTCCTATGAAAACTATTTTTATAATACTACATACTTCTATTCCTCTGCTCTGTACAGTCTGCCAGCTACTTAGGAAACTATAAATTAAACTCTAATCAGCAAGGATATATGGAATTCTACTTGGATTTAGTTGAAAGTAGAGAGACAAAATATTCAATAACTTCCTGTGACATTTACTGTAGGGAAACAGACACATCACTGTCCTCCAGGGCAAAAGAAGATTACTCAGGGACCCATTCTGTCTAATTACCAGTTTTGTTGCTGATCCATGTCTGGTTTAAATTTATGCCAATATTTTGGGCATTATTTAACACACCTTGCTCAGAAAAAGCTCCGATAGAGTTCAAGAGGATTTTTGCCTGAATGAAGAGTGTTAAAGGCCCTATTTTTCAGTCTTAATTCTTCTCCCTTGTGTATAGAAAACAAAATGGAAAAAACTAGTTCCTAGTTTCCGTTTATCTTGTTTTTGACAGCAAATGCCAGTGCAGTATATATTTTCTCCATAGTATCTATATCTAAGCACTTCTCGGTTTGTATGTGTTTTTCGTTTCACAAAAAAAAATACTATAATTGGTATCCAGATAATACTCTAAAGTTCTATCTAAGAAAGTTAAGGAAAATTCTCCACATGTCAAATTCAGCCCTGCATTCAGCAATGATGTGATATTATAAGTGAGGCAATATCATAAAGTCACATGAGCATCAAATCTGTACAGAGATGTATTCATTTTTAATTTTTAAATGTGTGATACATTTTAACTGAGTCACTGGTAGAAACAGAGTAGCATGTGTAGTTATGCAGAACACTGAACATAAACAAGGTATTGTTTACAACCATATGACAATGACGACATTATTATAAGTGAATTATACAGTCAAGGAATGGAGAATAAACCTTGATATAACACCAGGAGTCCATAAGGTAGAAATAACATTCCTAACAGAAAATGCACAAGCCAAACTCTATAAACAGCAGCTTCCATCAGATGTAAACCTACTCTCTGCGGAATCTCCACAGTTAGTTAGTCAGAAACACAATTTCAATTAATTTTTTCCCTTATTTTTCTTTTCTTTTTTTTTTTTAGCCACACAGACCTCCTCTGATATATGGACTCCTGGAATTGAAGCACAAAGAAGGAATAGTATCTGACAGACCTAGACAAACAAACAAACATGAAAGCAAGGCAGCACGTTCTAGACAACGGCCATGATTCTCTGTTACCATGCACCTTGAGCAGTTATTTAGATCAAGGCAAATGGGTGCGAAATGAAACCCAATCAACATGGTAGCACTTTACACCTTCTTTGTAGTGGGGTAAGTGACTGTACAAGTTACAGGCAATGGAGAATTAGGCCCAAGGTTTCATTCAAAGGGAAAATTCGCCCCTGACAGCTAGAGTGGGAAATTTCTTATTGCATATGGGGTCCAAGACTGCTCTCATTCAAATCAAGGGGAGCTTTTGCTATAGACTTCTATGGGAACAAGACTAATCACATGGAGAACAAACAGCCACAGCAAAATGACCGGAGCTTTAGGTTTAGCTTTCACTTTAGGCTCAAACTTCAGTGGAAGTTTTGCCTGAGTAGCACTGCAGCAGTTGGTTCTACTAGAGTATATCTAGGATAGAAGCCAGTATCTGTAATTATTTTAAAGGCATCCAAGCTGCACTGTTATTAATAAAAGGTTACAGTGCAGTATGAGTAGTCCACATATAACTTAAAGATCTTGCTAGGTGGAGTTTATTCACTCTAATGAAAGACATGCTCTCACATTTGGCTATTTCCAAAAGACCATTATATAGTTGAGTTGTATCCAGAGTTCTAGTACTTTCCTATACGGAAAGGATATGATTCTTGGCAACTGTAGTGGTACTGAGCAACTATCATTCTTCTTGCTATATAATTGCTTGGTGTGACCAAGTACAGCTAGAATTAGAGTCATAGTGAAATAACCATAATGATTTTGGGGGCACAATAGGAGAGGGGTAAGGAAATTTTAGTACTTGAGAATTTACAGTATTTGAAAATCTTTTTCAAACTATTCATAAATTCCAACACTTTATTCTGCCACTGATCCAACTGTGGAAGTTCATGAAAACAGAGAAGCAATGAAGAGACTTGCATGCTACCCCATCAGCACATTGTGTCTGGGATACCACAATACTTTTGGCAAAGTAAAATAACATACATCGCTAGTATCCACAAGCAGTGCTCCAGTCCTAAAATAGTAGTGCTGGAATGCAAATACTGGAAGTACCATTCCAGCTTCCCAAAAAAACGGCCAAAATGACATTAAGCAGCATTGGGGCACGACTCAAGCGCTGTCTACAAGTTGCTTAATGAGCACAAAGGAATCCTTATATGGAGCACTAAATGGCTGGGGACTATGCGACAAGAAAGAAAATCCATCTGCCGAGCTGGAGCGTTCAGTGTTCATTAACTCCATGACTTTGATCATGGTCCAGCCGGTGCAAATACAGACACAGAACACTGTCTCCCATTAAGGTTCCTTAAAAGTATTTTGTTGTGACGGATTGTGTGTTGCAAGCATAGCAGCACCAAAGGCACTATATCTGATCTGGGAATTGCTTTAAATACTTGTGAGATGGAAAGGTTAGAATTTGCCTTTTCCTAGAGTTATGAGATCTTAAATGAGAGGCAAAAGGACAAATCTTCAGCTGAGGGTGTTGCATTGGCTTCAATGCAATCCAACTGAGGATTTGGTCTAAAGTGTCTTGTTGTATACCTAACCAAGAGTAGCTTGTGCATCCTTACTTCCCTCATAAGAAGTTTTTATCCAGAAATCAAAATGACGACCAACAAATATTTTGTCAGTATCTGCCTTACTTGGTAATAAGACTCCATGTTTTGGTTTTTAGGCTTTTGGTTCCCTGTAACTCTTAAGTTTTTAATTTATTTAGATTTATAACTAACTTGGCTTTACAATAAATTCCATCTGCTGTTTAGAACTGCATACACACACAAAAATGTTGCAAGAACATTAAGTTCACAAAGTCAAGAACTCAAAAGTTAGGAAATGAATTCAAGTTGCCTGAACAATGCTAATTAGGCTTGCTGTGAATATGTATTATGATAATCTTTAATTACATGATCACATATTCTCTTTTTCCACAGGACCCTTGCCTCATTCAGTAATCTGAGAATTTAGTTGCCAAACTCTAACAAATCTCTGCTGAGCATGTGTAAACTCAGATTTTCAGGGGCTCCTGATTTGGGCAGATATTCACAGGGATGTAAAAACACACATTCCTGATGCCAGAGCAAACCCTTCTCAAATTTCGAGTGCCTGCTCCAAAGCAAGGAGGTGCTAGAGCTTCTCAATGAAACAGGTATAAGAATTTTTCCAATATCAGCAAAACTTTTTTTCTGAAACTCATGCTTGGAAAGGGCTGAATCATTTTTGCTGCACTGTCCACAAAAAATGAAGCCTGAGGCAGACACCTGGCATAGAAAACTTCAGATCAAACGGCAAAATTATAAGCAGCTGAAAACAGGATCTTATCATGGAAACTGTAAGGCAATCTTAATTATAGGTGTCACTACATCTGCTGCCTATAATAAATTGACTTATCAATATCAAAGCCAAGTAAATAATATGCTTTAAAAAGCCTGTCCAACTCTAGACAGTATTTATACCAGAGTTAATTTATAGACTGTTGCGCTCGTTCTTGTCAACACTCACTTTTGAGGACTCAGTCTTGTGAGTGGTGAAGTCAATGGGAGCTGAAGGTTCTAATCACCTTGTATGAAGTGCTCAGCATCTTGCTGTATTGCATTCATCATGAGTATTTTATTGTCGTCTAGTCCTTATATACAAAAAAACTCCCAGCCAGACAGAGGGAATTAAAACCCCAGTACCTACAATTGAAATCTTAGCCCCATTGAAGTCAAAGGGAGTTTTGCCATTGACAATGTGGCCAGATTTTCACTCCTAATAGTCTAATCCAGGGGTCAGCAACGTTCAGCATGCGGCTTGCCAGGTTTTATTTACCTGCTGACGAGGGATGTGCTGGCCACAGCTTCTCGCCGCCCCCATTGGCCCGGAACGGCGAACCGCGGCCAGTGAGGGCCGCGATCGGCCGAACCTGCCGCGTCAGCAGGTAAATAAAACTGGCCCGGCCCGCCAGGGTGCTTACCCTGGCGAGCCGCGTGTCGAACGTTGCCGACCCCTGGTCTAATCCTTCCCCCACTGACGTCAAGAGCAAAGTTAACATTAACTTACTGATATCTATATACTTATGTGGCCCTTATCACCAGCACAGGGGTCTCTGTTCAAATAAAACAATGAATAGGGTGACTAGATGTCCCGATTTTTCACACTTGCTGTCTAGTCACCCTAACAATGAAGAGCACAAGTTTGTCCTCAGATTGGTCCCTCACAACTCTACTCAAGTCCAATGGGTTGCAAATTAGGTCAGAATTTAACACTAACATCTTTAAATCCACAAAAATTAGCAAATTAAGAGTTAAGACTGTAATACCATTCATGCTGTGCTAACAGGGCAGCCAAAGACTAGACAATAATTCCCTGCAGTATATTGCATTTACATGTAATTCAATGTGAAAGGAGATGATTATTATGCTGTGATTTTCCTGTAACACAATAATTCTTATTTTGATTGATCTGTGGATCTCTGTGAAACTTTCAACTCTCTTTTTGAAGGAAAGTGGAATATCCCATTTTCTTATGTGGTAGCCTTTCAGTGAGGCTAAAATATATTGCCATTCTGGTATTTTAATCTTCTAGCAAGCTTGCGCTGTACTGCATGTGTGTATGAGTCTCATGTACAACAACCTCATAATATCTTAATTCCGGACTTTGTACTCAGGAAATGGATCTATTCATTACAAACCATTAATTCATACATACATTCCTCCTGTATGAAGTGTGCACTGACCACATTACCTTGTACATTAATTACATTGACTGTAATAATGAGAACATGTTGATACAGTCAAGATTATAGGTGAATAGCAAATGGGATCTTATTGTGGAAATAATTAAATCTAAAGTATGCCAACGTAAGGTATCTGCTTGCAAAAAGTTTCACATTTCAGTGAAAGAATTCAACAGGGGTATACAAATTACATGGAATCAGAGATGAAAGCCTCAGCCATGTGAAAAGGGAAAATATATGAATAGCAAAATCTCTCCGTGCTATGGGGGTTCCTAATAATAATGAGTCTGGTTAACTTATAATTGCATTGGACACAGCACAGGGCAAAAGGAATCTACTTTGAGATGATAATCAACCTGAAATGCCACAGTCTATTTTTTCATCATCTGTGGTTAAAATGTGCTTCTCTGGGAACTCACCTTTGACTTTTTTCCTCATTTTTCGTATTTTAAAATAATGTTAAGGGTTAAAAGCAACAAAGCAGAAGTCTTGAGCAGCCACAGTCTTTGTATTTTGAGGCTGTCTGCCACTCCCCTGACAAATGTAACTGGATTTTCCATTCACTGTGACTATACTACTGTGCTCAGAGCTGGCTTGAGCATGAGGGGCTAGCCAGATGATTCTTTAGGATATGCCCTAAACTAACTGTCATTTTAAATAAAAAGTGTATGTGCTGAGGGGAGGAACTTTAGGTTCCCATCCTTTTCCTACATACTCCACAACTTTCCTGATGCGGAAGTGGAGCTGAGTTCCTTGAGCTGGGTTTTGTGCATCATTGCCAACCTTTTAAAAAATGTTCTGCATTTGAAAATTTTCCAACTAAGCTTTTGGCCCATTAGGCCCTCTGCTGTGGAGAGGCATAGAATGCTACAGCGATCACTGCTTCCTCATCACAACAGTCGTTGTATTGTAGATCAGTAATATTACCCTAGTCTTATGGGGAAACTATGGCAAGGAAACTGGGGCCACCTTTGTTTTCTCCCCCTGCCCCATGTTTAGTCCACTAGCCTCTGCTGCCTTTCACACTGTTGAGTTGCTCCTCCTGCTCAGAGATAATACTAGTTATTCTGTATTGGAACCAACTAAGGTGCAAGCAGTTGTTTGGGAGAGAGCTTCGGGCAGCCTAGTTTTCTCTCTAGGGTTGTCTCGATTCCATTCCTCCAACTCCAGCTGCAAAATGATCTGAAGTCCTCATAAAAATCAAGGAGCCTATAGCCACTGTTCTCCTGGCTCCAAAGCTCAGTCCTGGACAGCTGTGTTCATGGGGAAATATTAATAACCTGTGATCTTTAAGAAAAATCGCCAAGCTCTTAAGCATAGTGATTCAGGGGGTTGGACTAGATGACCTCCTGAGGTCCCTTCCAACCTTGATATTCTATGATTTATTTCCATTGGTTAAGACTGAAAAATGCTCCTACTTCTACCAGTGTTGAATTTGACCCCAGCAATGTTGAAAATAGTGTCAGTTAATGTGTTGGGGGAGGGGAGAGGCTCTTATCTTGTAACTTCCTTATCTTGCACCCTTAAATGTTTTTCCTGCTACACCTCTTTTGCATAGCTCCAACCCCAGATCAATGCACGTTATGCTGCTTTATCACTCACACCCATTTCTGACTATCTTATGTAATATGTAACTTAATCAGTAATTCACATCACCAGTGATTTTAGCCTCTTTGCCAACATATGATTTGAAAGAGTTTTGCAAGTTGTGAGAACAGTTCTGCAAGAAAGTGCATATTTCCCTCAGCAATACCAAGTACACACAGCAGCTAAAAATGTTAAGAAGGGGCCGGTCAACAAAGGGACAAAGAGTTTTAAAAACCAAAACTGTAATCTATTCAGCAGTAAATGGTATGATGAAAGCTATGACACTTAACTGGAAATACTGGAGAGGAAGGGTGTTTTTTTTTTGAGAAAGGTGTCTCAATTATTTGTCAAATTGGAAGAAGCAAGAACTGGAAATGCTGGAGCACCATATGCTTTAGACGTCTGAATATAACTATAGTTGTGCAAGGGGATTACAAGACCAGTTTGGAAATCTCAAAAGCTTGGATAAAGTTTGAATAAGCATGTATGAACTTCGGGCTGTTGACCCCAAAAAACTCAAAACTTCCAAACACTATGAGAATCACACCTCGCTAGTATTGACATGAGGCACTCTCAGCTTTTTAAACACCATTGTGAATGTTTTTATTGGCTTTCCTATCCCACCTTCATCGAATCCAAATCTTCTTTTCTAGCACTGCCAATGATACACATGCTAGTAAGGGTAAGTAAACAATGAGACCAACATTTTCAAAAGTGCCTCTCCCAAGCTCCATGTGAAGCCACTCCATGGCAGCTGTGAGGCTGGGCTTCTGTTCTTTGAGATCACGGCAAATGGAGCATCCTCAAGCCCAATTACATGGGGTTGCAGAAGGAGTCTCATCAGACCTGGATTCTGCAGTTTGCTGAAGGGGTGGAGATTCCCTGAATGGGCTTTCAAATCCCACCTCTCCCATGTAGTAGTAATGCACCATCTGCACAGCAGGCAAGGGTCTCATCGCCACGGAGGAAGGAACAGGGTTTCCTCCACGTAATTAATTCCTTGGAGCTAATGTCACTGCTTGCAGTGGATGCATAGTGGATAACGTAGGAATGGTAAAATCTGAATCCTTGCACTGTGAGATAGGTAAGTACTGCTGGAAACTAGCTGTCTCTTGAAAATGTTTTTTTCTGTGCATGGTGCTGTATGTAATGAACATATAACACGTGGGAAAAAAATATGCAACTGTGCCATCCTACCATCTACAGCTAATCAAACCAACATGTTTCCCAATACATCATCAGTCATCAGTGAACCACTAGGTCCTCCCTCGTTAAGAGAAGTAAAACTCAATAGAGGAAGTGAGTCTGAACAAGAAACAAACAAGGTCTTATATGAAATTACCAACAAAGAGGAAGTTCTGCTATCACTTAAGCAGAAACATGCAGCGTTTCCCATCACTCTTAATTTATAATGAAGGTTAAAATCCTTGATTTCATTGAGAGTGGTGTTTTAGAGAGTCTTTCAATTTGAAAAACTTATCCACATGTCCTCTAGTTAGAAATGTTACACTAGGTTGCAATGATCATTTTTGTTTTCTTGCTTTTGTAAATCAAATAAGTCATGTGATTCTGAGATCTTTGAATTTGAGAAAAAGGACATAGGCAGAAACCCCAAAACAGTGGCATGGCTGATGGACACAAGATCTAGGTCCAAGTTATTGCTATATGTTTGGCAACCTCTGCTATAGAGCATCAGTTTTGTGAATACATCCAGTGAGCCACAACTTGCTCTTACATATGTTACATATATCACTGAATTTTGCTAGTATCTTATTAGCATCTTGCTTCTTTTGTTAGCCAGTTTTCTGTTGGGGATGGTGGCTTTCCCAAGATATACAATAGAGTTCCTGCAAAAAGAACAGGAGTACTTGTGGCACCTTAGAGACTAACAAATTTATTTGAGCATAAGCTTTCGTAGGCTACAGCCCACTTAAAGGGAAGGATAACAACCCTCCTTTGTACAATACTATAAAATCCCTCCTGGCCAGAGACACCAAAATCCTTTTACCTGTAAAGGGTTAAGAAGCTCAGGTAACCTGGCTGACACCTGACCCAAAGGACCAATAAGCGAATGAAGTACTTTCAAATCTTGGGGAGGGGGAAGGCTTTTGTTTGTGCTCTTTGTTTTGGGGGTTGTTCGCTCTTGGGACTAAGAGGGACTGGACATCAAACCATGCTCTCCAAATCTTTCTGAACAAGTCTCTCATATTTGAAACTTATAAGTAACAGCCAGGCAAGGCGTGTTAGTTTATCTTTGTTTTCTCAAATTGTAAATGTTCCTTTTGCTAGAGGGTTTACCTCTGTTTGCTGTAACTTTAAACCTAAGGCTAGAGGGGGGTTCCTCTGGGCTCTTTGAATCTGATTACCTTGTAAAGTTATTTTACATCCTGATTTTACAAAGATGATTTTTACCTTTCTTTCTTTAATTAAAAGCCTTCTTTTTAAGAACCTGATTGATTTTTCCTTGTTTTAAGATCCAAAGGGGTTGGATCTGGACTCACTAGGAATTGGTGGGGGAATGGTTAATTTCTCCTTGTTTTAAGATCCAAGGGTTTGGATGGGTGTTCACCAGGAAATTGGTGAAAAAGTCTCTCAAGGCTACCCAGGGAAGGGTTATAGTACTTGGGAGGGAAATATTCTGGTGGGGGGGGGGGAAGGTAGACAAAGTTTCCCAAATGACTCATAAATAATTTGGGTGGTGGTAGCAAAACCAGATCTAAGCTGGTAGTTAAGCTTAGAGGTTCTCATGCAGGTCCCCACATCTGTACCCTAGAGTTCAGAGTGGGGAAGAAACTGAAGAAGTGGGCTGTTGCCCACGAAAGCTTATGCTCAAATAAATTTGTTAGTCTCTAAGGTGCCACAAGTACTCCTGTTCTTTTTGCAGATACAGACTAACACGGCTGCTACTCTGAATAGAGTTCCTGACCATGGTGGCCAATAAGGATTCTGTGTCTCTTTTAATAACATGGTCTTTATTCCCAATTTACAACTTGGGTCCTTATGTTCTGCTGACCCAAATTCAGCCCTGCTTTCATTTTCAATTGGATATAGTATCTGTCTTTGTCTTTAATTCTTATCCTAAGCTGTTGTGTAGTATTGCTAAGTGCTGTTAAATGCCTCCATGCCTGAGGTGGCTGCATTTCAATAATGAGTGAAGTGATCTCTGTATAGAATGGGCCAAATTCTGCTCAAACTATTGATATCAGAACCTTGATTTAACATCTCTTGTGTATTTAAAAAAAAATCCCATGGTGTTTGTTGCTGCTGTTTTGTTTTTAAATTAGTGTGGTATGTCTCTCTACATTTCCTAGCCAATTTCTCTTTGAGGCAATTACATTCTGCTTTCCTAATCTTCCTTCACTGCTTTAATAAGATTTCCTCCTTCACTTGTTGTCCTAAATGACCATATAGGGTTACTAGGTGCTGTTTTAAAAACACCAAAGGTGGCTCCTTTCAGTTGTAGGAGGAGTGATGCTTCAACATATATAGTTTTGTAACTCTATAAAGCTCTTTCAAAGTGATGATGAATACTATAGAAATAAGTGGTGCTGATTCTGCATCCTTGCTATTGAAGTTTGCTTAGTTAGCTGTTAAGATTACTTTGGTGCTTACCTTAGCAGTTACTGTCTTGCTGAGATCTGAGAAATCACACCTCTGAGACCTACAATGAGCACTCTGTTCACCTCGCCTTTGCTCCTTCCTGGTTAAAAATAATATATATTTAACAGCCATGTTCTAAATGCTGTTGATAGATGTTCAGCAACTTTAACACCCTCACGGTTTCTTTGTTTTATCTTCATATTTCCATTTGTGCCAATACCACTGTGATTGATGACTGGCAACAGTAATAGAGGCACTGCTTTTCCAAATTGTCATAATTGCCTAACCCTAAACTGCTCTCAGTCTAAACCCCACTTGTGAGGGCACTGTGGGAAACATATGCTGTTGCTGCCTGTGATATTTTTTTGGGAAATAGAGGGATTCAATTTCCAGGGCTCTTCAACTGGTATTTCTCATCTCTCCATTAAAAGAGGCAAATACAACAGGGGTTCTCAAACTGAGGGTCAGGACCCCTCAGGGGATCACAAGATTATTATATGGGGAGTTGCGAGCTGTCAGCCTCCACCCCAAGCCCCACTTTGCCTCTAGCATTTATAATGGTGTTAAATATGTAAAGAAGTGTTTCTAATTTAAAAGGGGGGTCGCACACAGAGCCTTGCTATGTGAAAGGGGTCACCAGTAGAAAAGTTTGAGAACCACTGAAATACAGGGTCGATGGACTTGTTGGCTCATTACTCTGGTAATGGCAATTTTGTCAATCAGCTCCAGTAATTGTACCACTCAGAGGAGTTGGGGCGTGGTCTGCAGTATAAGGCAGTATTGGAAACCAAAGAAAATCACTATGGCACAATCTTTGAGAACATAGATGTGCATAATAAGAAGCTAAGCGCAAAATTTGGGGGTGTGGAATTAATGCTTTACTAGTAAGCTTTCATGTCCCCATAGATCTGACCACTTCACATTCATACTGGGTAAACAATTTACCCCACAACATATCGCTGTAGGTCGTAGTGTACTGCTCTTAATTTCCTTTTAATTTTCTTTTTAATTTTAAAAATTTTAATCTTAAACTTCAAGCAGAAGTTTTCTTTCTTTATTGAGCCTATTAATAATATAGAGTTCTATGTGCACTGCTGTGATAGTGAGCATATTGGGGCAAATTCATCCCTGAATTCATATCCATTTTCATTACTAACTTCAGTAGAGTTACATGTCGGATGAATATGTCCCAGGGTATGGAACCTGAGGAGAAATGGAGAAATCCATTTTTGTGTTTCCAGGTCAAATCACTTAGTATATCTACCCCTATCTCACACCATAAATGGAAAGACGAGATAATGAAAATGCCTGCTTTTCCACCAGTCCTCACAGTGGAGTTCTAGTAAATATTATTCAGTCTCTTTTTCCATTCACCCAAACCTCCCTTTATTTAAAAATGACATTATTCAGGAGAAGAGACATTGCAAATGTTTTAAAAAAGGTGTTTGGTTGGTTGTTTGCTTAAGCCCTGGCCCACAGCCTGAACTGAACCACCTCCTCCTTTTTGCTTTGTTTTGTACTCTTTATAATTAACTTTGACATAGAAATGCGGGGTTAAGCTTTGCCACCAGCTGTATTTTCTGCTTGGAAAAATATCTGCTTACATAGCAATCTGTCAATCACTACTTCTCTACTGTCTCTGCAAAATGCACCTGCATGCATATTTTTAGTCTTTTCAGATCATGTAAAATGAGATTCCTATTTTGTTGGCTACATGAAGAAAACCCAAAGAGTTGACGGAAAAACAAAAAGGCAAAGGGCAAAGTTGCTAACACAGAAATGAATTGCCCTTGCAGATACCTCAGCATGGCAACCAAACAGCAATATATATTAAAAGGAAACATGTCTACTTATTTTAATAATAATGTTTAACACTCATAATTTTTATTCATAGCTTTCAAAGTAGGTTCCCCTTTTACTGATGGGGAAACTGAGGCACAGAGATGTTAAATTACTTGCCCAAGGTCACATAGCAACTCAATGTCAGAAACAATAGATAGAGCTGAGGTCCCCTAACTTTTTCCTCCAATACCGTACCCTCTTTACCGCTCTGCTGCTTCACTAAGGCTGTATGCTGCTAGATTCAAATTTCCTATTAAGCTTCTAACCTATAGAGCTTACTGTTTGGCTCATACATCAGAGGTAGGGTTTACCCAATCTACTTTTGCTGTCCAAAAGGAGTGAAATGTAAACAGTAAACTGCATAAATAATGAACAAATAAATATATCATCCTTTCAATTTTAATAATTTAGTATGTTAGTAACTAGCATAACGAATTTAAAAAATATATATAAGGTCAAATTTAGTCTTGATGTAAGGATTGCACTGTAGTCAAAATTGCTGAGCCTGTTTATGTTAGCTTTGAGCTTGATGCCTGATTTTTAGCCTGACAATTTAAATTTCAACAGCTTTTATCACTACAAGCTAGTTTTGCAATTTGTTCCACTGTTCAAAGAACAGTTGTACACATTTTTGAATGATTTTTAAATTGAAATTTTACCTTTTACAAAACAATAGTATAATCCAATAAATGTACATAATTGATATAAAATAAAACTGTATATAGGCTTTTCTAAGTGATATTTTGTAAAAAATAAAAACCATGTCAACTACTAAAAACAAACTAAAAAAGGGCTATACTGTAACAAAAGCACAGTAAGCGTATGTTTAGAGATTTGCTTCTTGCCATGGTATGGCAAAAAGTTGCATAACACCGTAGTGTATTAAATCTTTATGAAACTGGAATTATATTCTTTAATTTTAAAGGAATTTTGAGAGGAAGGATGATTTTGTGCTTACAGCAGTGGCCTAGGACACAGGAGACTGAAATTCAGTTCCATGCTTTTGCCTTAAATTTCCTTTGTGCACATTGGCAAGTCACTTAAGCCAGGACCCCACAAAGAATTTCACTAAATGTCCAGACTCCTGGGCAGTTGTTAGCAATAGAGCTGTAACCTCTCTGTGTCTCATTTGTAAAATGGGACCGTTTGTCTTGTCTGGTCAGACTGTAAGATCTTCAGGCCAGGGAGTGCATCATAGTGTTGCCAAATAGGGTGATGAGGTGTCCGGTTTTCCCTATTGCCAACTCTTGTAATATTTGGTGTGCATTTTTTGTTTGTTTTTGTTTTTTACAGATTCAGCTGCTGGAGTTATGTGATTACAAGGGACTATCATCTTGTACTTGAAAAGAAAGTATCTATCCTTCATGGTTATGGATGCTTGGAGTCCTTAATCTTGACAGGTCAAAACGGAGACATCAAATAAAAATTTGTTTTTAAGGTAATTATGAGTTTTGAATGCTTGGTATTGACCCTGTTATTGTATTTGTGTCATAGTAGGGCATAAAGACCTAAAACAAGTTCCTTGTGTGAGGTGCTGCATAGGATTACATGGGATTTTCATTTTAGAAAAAAGAAAAAGGCACAGAGAGAAAAGCTTGAAAATGTGACCTGACCCCTAATGCCAAAATCCAGGAGGCAAGTAAAAAGTACCCGTTCTTTTTAGTGAATGATGAGCTAACATGTTTTTACGGTGGGCAGGGGCTGGAAGTTATGGGGTTGCAAAAATCAGTGCTACACCGTAACCTCCTCCTTCCCCCCATGACCCTGCAGCCACAGACGCCTCCGTACACGTATGTTGCCACTGGGCCGTGCCAGCAGCAGCAGCACGCTCACGTGCACGGACTGGCTTCTCTCCCCGCCTCGCGCGCCTGCGCGTGCGGGAGCGGGGGGAGCCCGCGCGCCACTGCTGCCAGCGCGGGGGCGCCAGCTAGACAGACCGGGCCGCGGGGGGAGAAGGGGGGCGGAGGCGCATGCGCGAGGGGATTTGTCTGAGGCCGGCGACGAGCGTGGCTTGTTTGTCCGTACAGTGTGGCGGTTCCGGCGCGCGGCGGGCGGCTGCGGGGAGTGCGGCTGCGCAGGTGAGGCTGGGGGCTGGGCGGGCGAGTAACTGGGGCGAGTCTCCCCCGCAGCGGTTGAGGGGGGACGTTGTGGCCGTTGCCGTCAGGGACAGAGGGAGTCTCCTAGCGGGCGGGGCCTGGAGCCAGGTGGCTCATCGCGCAGCTGGGGCTGCACCCGCGAGCCGGGGGGGAGGGGCGGTTATGAAGGGGGAGGGGATGCCGTATACGGGGAGGGGGTGGCTGTGTGGGCTCGGTGGACCAAGCCCTGGACTGGGGCGCGGGAGATCTGGGATCTGTCCCTAGCTCGGCCACTAACCTGGTGGGTGACCTTCTGCACCTCACTTCACCCGCCCGTGCCTCAGTTTCTCCACCTGAGAAGCAGGGGTTGTGATCGTGGCCTCCTTTGCAAAGTGCATCGAGCTCTAGAGGTGAAGTGAGACACACAAGAGGTGGGTGGTGGTATTAGTGGGGCATGGCTCTGGTGCCCACCTGTGGCCATTACCCACCGCCCCAGTGCAGTGAGTAGCCGCCTTCTCCAGTAAAGTATCAGAGGGGTAGCCGTGTTAGTCTGAATCTGTAAAAAGCAACAGAGGGTCCTGTGGCACCTTTAAGACTAACAGAAGTATTGGGAGCATAAGCTTTCGTGGGTAAGAACCTCCCTTCTTCAGATGCAAGGGGAGAAGTGAGGTTCTTACCCACGAAAGCTTATGCTCCCAATACTTCTGTTAGGCTCAAAGGTGCCACAGGACCCTCTGTTGCTTTCTCCAGTAAAGTGTGTCATTGCTTTTGGTAGCTTATGTTTTCATGTTTCTGTGGTTTTGAGCCTGGGGTAAGGAGGGATCTGTCTCACAGGCTGTGCAGTAAGAACTTTCACACCTCTTCCTCCTTTTGTGCTGTGGTGCCTTTCTTCTCCTTGTTGGGTAAGCATTTGCTTGAGCTTTGCAGATTTCACTCCAGTCAAAATAACCTGTTGGAATGGAGAGGCTGGATAACTCAGTAGCATCACGCCTTTAAAAAATAAATAAACTGGTTTTTAGTTAAATCTAAATTCTATTTAATTTAAAGTTAAATTTGAAATTGACAACCTATGTTAAGGCCTAAGCTAGTTACAATCTATTAAAATTTAAATTAAATACAAAAAATAATATTAAGCAGTATGTGTTTGCTGCTGTGCTTTAAAGAAAGTCAAACCACAGAACTGGCAAAAGTCACTCGCCAGTTTTTTGACAGCATTAGCCTTTTCTGCTGGTACAGAGAGACTATTTTCTTCATTTCAGTTCATTCAAGTAGTTCAATGACGAGTTTATTAAGAAACCAATTGTGAGTTGAAGAAGCAAGAAAACTTGTTTTCCAGTCTATGAATAAAAATTGGGTATAAGGATGAGATCTAATAGTTCTAAAATCTTGAAGGACATGATGAACAGAAACAATCAATTCAGTTCACCAACAGCAGCTAATAATTCCTTTGTTTAATAAATGTTAGTTTTAAATGCAAAATATGTTTTGATAAACTTTTTTCTTATGTATCCGGTACACTTAAAATGCACAAAAACAACATTTAAAAAAATTAATGGATTTGAGTTTCCATAAAAGTAGAGAATTTAATCGAGTAAAAAATGCATCATACACCATTTTCTAACAAAATAATGTATAAAAGACTATGAATAAATGTAAGTTATGTTAAATAACTTAAAATGTGTATAAATACAGCGTATCCTGGTTAACATTAAGAAGCACCAAGTTTAGTGCAAAGGCTATATTTAGTTTTTAATCAACATGGCTTAATAGTTACCAGCCAGTGAGACTAAATAGTTATTTTCCTAAAGAAAGTACATACAAACGCAAAACCGAATTAAGATTGATTATTTAAAGAATTATTAAAATCGGTGATTTAAATTGCTTTTATTTAAGTCAGTACGCTCTTTTAGAAAATGAAGAGATTGAGGCTATGAGAAAAGAGAGGAGATTTTTTGGGAAAACTAGAGGGAGAGCTTGAAAGGCAAAGTGTACACAACACAGGAAAAGAGAGTGGAATGGAGAGATGGAATTACTATTGTAGAATAAATGAAAATAGACAGTGGAATACAGAGAGGAAGAGACTCCCAGATACAGATAGAGGCCTGGTCTACACTAGAAAATTAAATTGACTTAACTATGTCAATCGGGTTGCGGATTTTTCACATGCCCTCTTAGGGAGAAGGATTATCTACACCAGTGGGAGAATCCCCCCCTTTGGCGTAGGTGGTGTACACTGAATTACTCCTGTGCATCCACAGAATTTATGTCCCACTTCAGATTTCTTTGCTTCCCCGCAGAAAAATGACTTTCTGCGGGGAAGAGCCATCATGCGACTCTCCCCAGCATTATGTTTCGGGGGCCCAGGGCAGCCGGCAGAGAGGTAAATCACTGTGGAGCAGGAGGAGGGATGGGGGAAGACCTGGCTGGTGGCTCCTACTCTGCACCGGGCTCAGCTGCTAGGGCTGGGGAGGACAGAACTTCCTCTTCCCTTGCACAGCATCTGGGGCCGGGTCAGATCCACCCCCAGATTTTCCCCCCTGGCTGAAGGAAGCTCTGCAAACTCGCCCCACTCCCACTTCCTACACCCATCACTCCTCAGCTCTAGGGGGGACAGATCCCCCCTGTACAGGGAGCTGCTCCCCCATTCACCCAACTCCCGTGCATCCAGACCCCTTCATACGCAGACCCTCCTGCCAAGCGTCACCCCCCACACTCAGAAACCCCACCCATGAGCCCCACTCCCCCTGCATCTGGATCACCCAGACAAGTTACCCGCAGCCAGATTCCCCACCCCACCAAGTCCCAACCAGCTGCATCTGGACCCCCCCAGTTTGCCCCCCCACACCCATACCCCCCTGCCAAGCTCTGTATCCTTCCCCGCTGAGCCCCAATCACCTTCACCTGGACACCCCTGCAGAGTCCCATATAATTACACCCAGAACCCCCCAGCAAGCCCCTGTGCATCCAGATCCCCCCTGCACCTGGATTCCGCACTGAGCTGCCCGCATCCAGATTGCCCCACGCAGAACCCTCTCAACCCACACCTCAATCCCTCCACACTTGGATCCTGCCTTGTTGAGCCTCCCTGCCCACACCTGGTGTACCTGGCACAGAGGGGCATGGTCCTGGGGTGTTTCTGGGGCAGGCCCAGTCCTTGCGCTGTGACAGGGTTGGGTGCAGCCTCACTGCTGAATCCGTGCCTCGTGGGGGAGCTTCACAATGATCTCCCACCTCTGTGCAGCCAGTGGCCTGTGCTCCCCAATGCCATGCTGGAGCTTCCAAATTTATTTGATAAATAAAATTTGCACAAATTCAAAATATTGTGTGCAGAATTTTTAATTTTTTGGTTCAGAATGCCCTCAGGAGTAACTGAAGGACTACAGTGGTGCAGCTACAGCAGTGCTGCTGTAGCATTTTAAGTGTAGACAAACATTGGGTAGGGGAAAGAGACAAACACTTGGGATAAGTTCAAATTTTGTTTAATATACAGCTTAGTGCAAAAATATTACAACTAGAGCTGGTCAAAAACTTTTTTTTTGAAAAGGTATCTTTTTTCAGCCAGGTGTAATGATAATAAGCCACCCAACTGTTATGTTTTAAATAAAATGGGTCTGATTGTAGATGGTAGGATGAAGGAGAAAAACATTCTGAAATTTGCATAAGTCACTAAAACCAGAAAGCACTAGAGCTGTTTGAAAAAGAGTCAGTAGTCAGCACCCGGATAACTCAGGGTCTTGTGCTTTAAGAATGAAAAAAATTCAGTAGTAATTTAATAAGTGCCTAGGGTTGGTACTGTCAGTATTCTATTAGTACTGCTAATATCCTGCTATCTTGAGTTCTTCTCCATTGTGACAGGTTTCAGAATGGTAGCCATGTTAGTCTGTATCAGCAAAAATACCTGTTTCCCCTCAATCCCAATTCAAGTTCTGTGGCAAGCAACCTTAAACTTCAGAGTCTTTAGTTTTTTCTCTTTGGAATATGCTGGTGTCTTTCTTGCAGGCTCTATGCGGAATGTTGCAGTTGAATATATGCTTTATCTTTTGCACACCTCAAATGTATATGTAGTCCAACTATGAACAAGTCTGTATTTCCTAAAATTATTAACATTTTGAGAAATGTACAGTTTGACACTTTTGGGGGTGAGGCAATAGTGTCTCGCCAGTATCTAAGACAGGGGTCGGCAGCCTTTCAGAAGCGATGTGCCGAGTCTTCATTTATTCACTCTAATTTAAGGTTTTGCGTGCCAGTCATACATTTTAAAGTTTTTAGAAGGTCTCTTTCTATAAGTCTATAATATATAACTGAACTATTGTTGTATGTAAAGTAAATAAGGTTTTTAAAATGTTTAAGAAGCTTCATTTAAAATTAAATTAAAATGCAGAGCCCCCCCGGTCCGGTGGCCAGGACCCGGGCAGTGTGAGTGCCACTGAAAATCAGCTCGTGTGCTGCCTTCGGCACACGTGCCATAGGTTGCCTACCCCTGATCTAAGAAGTGCATCTGTCGTTATGCTATGTATTCTGTCTTAAGAATTTGAACTTGTTAAATGAATGTTTTTCTTCTTTTAAGCTCCAGTCATGCCCTGAAAACTGCAAGGACTCATAGATCTGCCTGCATGGTTCTCAGTGCAGGAACAGAAAATACTTAAGCAGATGTGCTATTTTTTAAGTGTATAAGCACTTATAATATTTTTTGCAGAGATGAATAAAACAATCTGACTTTTGTGGAAGGAATTTCTTCAGCAGTACATTATAAACAGCACTAGCAATTGATGCTCATGTGCAGAAATTGCAGGATGTAGATAACTATGTAACTGATTCAAGAGAGATGCTTTAGTGGTTGAGTGTTAGGTTTCTGCTCAGAAAGGACCTTTCTTTCTTATATGGGGAAGATGTGGCTCCTCACTAAATCAATGGTGATTTTAACTTCATTATTCTTTTGTTTGTGTGTGGGGCAGGGAGACGACGTATGCCAAGATCATACCAAGTCTATCCGTTAATAGTAGTATGTGGTATCTGTATTTATTAAATAGCATTTATAAATTGTCTGTTTGTTGTCATGGTATCTAGATATCATTTACAAATTAACACAAAATGGTCAAGATTTACAGCTTTCTAATGAGAAATCAACACTGTAAATTAAGTGTCTGGCACATAAACTTGATTTGTGAGTTTCATGAAAATATTCAAGATATATGTAATTTCTCAAAAATTAGCTGTAGCTTCATATTTGGTGTATACTAATTGGTTTTAGTGTATTCATATAGGGAATTGAAAGAGCCTTAATCAACAATTAGGTCTTTAAATTCAATCACAGGATTTATTTTATTATCCCACTCGTATGTAACAGACTTGTGCACACAACTATACTTAAGTCAAAAGTGCACTTGTAGACTTCATCCATACACGGAGATTAGAATAGAATCCCAAATGCATAAGGTAGAAATCAAAACTTGTCTGTCATCTGTTTAGTGAAGAAGAAAAGGGGCAAACAAATAACCAGTGCTAATCTCACTCTTTTCTCTTTTAAAACTCTTTTTTTCTAGGTGATGGAAAAAATCTCTATGATGTGACAGTTAAGAAGCAGTCATGTCAGCTCTCTGTCCACCTCCTTCTCCTGCAGTTGCCAAGACAGAGATCTCCTTGAATGGGGACTCACCATTACTAGCTGCTACTTTTGCCTACTGGGACAATATTCTTGGACCTAGAGTCAGACACATCTGGGCCCCAAAGACGGAACAGATGCTTCTCAGTGATGGAGAAATAACTTTTCTTGCAAATCACACATTGAATGGGGAAATACTTAGGAATGCAGAGAGTGGAGCAATAGATGTGAAGTTTTTTGTCTTGGCAGAAAAAGGAGTAATTATTGTGTCATTAATCTTTGATGGAAACTGGAATGGGGACAGAAGTACATATGGACTATCAATTATACTTCCACAAAGTGAACTTGGCTTCTATCTTCCTCTTCACAGAGTGTGTGTTGATAGGTTAACACATATTATAAGGAAAGGAAGAATATGGATGCATAAGGTAGGTTTGTTCTTTATTGCAACCAAATGTTAAAAACCTGTAAGACTTTTAATCATTGTATAGAAAATAGGTATATGTTTTGTAAAGGCAACAGTCTCCCTGAGTCACATTACATAACAATCCAAGAAACAAACTTGATCTTAGATCTATAAATAAAATCTCTACCTCAATACAACTGCTGGAGTTGTATGTTAAAAATTGATCCTAATGCTACCAAATTCAGGGCTTGCACCTGAGCGCATGCAACTCCTATCAGGGCTGGTAACGACTTGCCTGAGGTCCCCTACAGTTCTATTCAGTTGATGCTAGCCTCCTATGGAAACATTTTTTACCTCCCCATGCTTATGATAAAAATTGTGTTGCTTTTATTTTTATAAAATAAAACACTGTGGGCACACAAAACCCTGTGTAATTTCCCTATGCTGCACTGAAGCACCAGCTAAGAAAATGTATATGAGCCTTTAAAGGTACTGGGATCTGTACGTCCTCAACACCTTTTGGAAAGATGCTGTCGGTGTGTTTGATCCCAAAACAGGAAAAGCTGAGTAAGCTGAATCCCTATACAGAGTATTAACATCCTGCACGTAGGGTTTTTGAGACATATTGATGACTAACGTAAGTACTTAAAATGACAAGAAAATATGAACTTTTAGACTAAAACAGGAACATTGCATAAAAGTAACAGAACCAAGGGAAATGAAAAAAACACACTTTCATAACAAAAAGCAAGGATTCAAGACACAAGTTCCCACTTAGTGCAAGAACAGTTCATTTGGAATCCCAAAGGCAATTTTATTAATCAAATTGTGTTCAAGGATTACATAACTCAGTTCTGGTCTTGCTGTAAAAGCTTCTTTGCAGACTGAATGTGTTTTAGAAAAAAAAGAAAAAGCTGCTTTATCTTTATACAGTAAAAGTTGTTTCAGTATAATTCTGTTGTGCAAGAGAATCCCAATGCTTCATAGCTAATAAGCATCTTATAATTTTGCTTGAAAAAGTGGTAAGCATTGATGTTGTTTTAAAGTGTCTGTCTGATGGGGGCGGAAATTCTAGTTTTATCTTGTGTACTAGGACCTAGTCAATAAAAAAAATATATATATTTTATAAAAGAGCACCTCTTAAAAGTTATTTGATTCTATTTTTGAGGTAGGAGACTCAAGTAATTTATCTCCTAATTCCCATTTTGTCAGAGTACTCAATTTATTGATTCCATAGGATAACCCTGTGGAAACTTGTCTTCCAGCATGTCTAGTATTGATATTTTTGTCATACTTTACAAAGGAAGAATAGGTATTTAAACTCTCATTTTCTCTAGATGAGGGCAATGTCACAAATATTTCATGCCCAGTCCTATCTCCTAAAACTCAAATATGTTGTTTAGCAGTTAATTCTGTAACAACCATAGGTTAGTTATGTTTATCATGGTCTTGTGCTTGTGGACAGATCTTTTCTTCATTTTTGTGTTGTTCTACGCTTTGACCTTTTAGAGGCAAAATGATCAAACTCAACATGACACTTCATTTTTGGAAGCAGTCATTTATTTGTTTCCTGATGTACAGATTTAAAGATTTTCATGATGAAATTCTGGAGTTGTAGCTACACTGGAACTTGCAGAAAATGTTCTGTCAACCCCAAAAAACTAGTTGTGAGATCTTTGACTTTATTTATTTGTTTTCCCACCAGCTGTTCTTGGAACAGACAGGCTCAGTCAGTGGCAGAGTGCTAAACTCTGAAAGAAAGTTATTTATCTGTGTTTTTTCTTGAGCAGTTATGAGCCCTTCTACATACGTTATCTCTATCCCAGCTCAGTCCTTGCCCACAATAGAGACACCTCAGTGATAGATGCTCTAAAAATGTAGATTACAAATATAGCATTGTATACATTTTAGATATCAGTGTCTGACAGTTTCTGGGCATAATAATATGAAATTTAAATATTATTAAAATGAGAAAATGTGTAATACTGTGTCTCTTGGAACAAAGGCAGATTTCTACATCAGTTATCAATCAACCCAACATGCCAGGTTAAAATGGAAAACAAATGTCTTGAAGTCTTGCCTTAATTGATGCCACCAGTGTGTGTTGGCATTCCTACCAGATACCATGTCTTCCAGGTTTTCAAGAGTTCTGTCATAGGATGATCAGCAGTTCAAACCAGATTGTATTAGGAGGGAGAAACTCGCTACAGATTTGAAATAGCATCCTGCATTGGGCATATCCACTTTGCTCTGCATACATCTGAATCTATGTTTAGAATGCTGGACATAGACAGACAAGCAACTGTTTAGAAGTCATTCCAAATAGGTCTAGAATCTTGTTTAGCTTTTACAAAGCTAGATATTTGAAGTTTTATGTGTTTTTGTCCAATAATTCCTAGCAGAGAATTTCAAAAGAGAAAAGGGATTCTAGTAATTTGTTCAGTTTCAACTACATGAAGACTGAAATTTTTTTAAAACCAAGAATCTTGTTTGTCAATGAAGTTATTTCTCATTGGAGCCCAAGTCAAGGAGGGGAAGTGCCTTTAAGGGATCTATATAGCACCAATGTTGTTTTTCACAGGCACTTGTTTCAGATTCATTTAGGTTTTATCATTGGCAGGAGGAAATCTACTCTAACTTGTTTCTTCCTCATCTATTCTGAGGAGGTATGTAAGCTTTCTGTTCTGCAGTTGATCAGCCTTGAGTAGCTCAGTCACAGGAGATTAATGAGTAAACCTGCGAAAGATGTGGCAACACTTCAGCTTCTATAAGAAGACATCTCTGGAGCGTGCAAAATATTCATTGCCTATAATGTTGTTCTGACTATGCCATTCATTAGGGCCAAGTTTTCATAGCATATTATGCTGAATTGTTGTAAATGATTACGTTCATCATCATCATTCACTACTGAGGTTCTGATGACTTGACGCTGCCAAAGTTCTCGCTGAATTTTTGGTGTGACCTCTTGTGTATCCTGTGGTGAAGTACCTTGACGTTTCCATGGATGTCTGCAATATTTAGTTCTAGAACAGTTAATGTATTGAAGATCTGCCAGTATCTCAAGATATGGAACAAATCCCCTTCCCAAAAGCAAATAAGTTTCCTCTTCCTGAAGATTGCATTTTTCCCTTGTTTTGTTAAGCTGGAACAACTTACTCCTTTTGCAGTGAAAAAAATAAGTAAAAATCAGCATAGCTGAATTTAGCATCTTTATTTCCCCTGAGACCGATCCATCTGGTATTTTCGTGATCAGAGAGTGAAGGATATTTTTGTTTTATTTCAGCTTCCCTCCTCCTCCCCGTCCCCCCCCCCACAAGTTAGAGGTTTATGGGGAGGGCGGGTGATGGGGGGGTAGTATTTGCCACAAAATAGCTCTATAAAGGAAAATGCCTTGAACATCAAAATGTGAATCAAAGAAGTGTGATTCTACAGGGAAGAACATTTACCAGTTGACTGATGGGTGCATAATTTTATAGCCAAATACTGGAGCTTTTATAACTTGTGTGAAAATTAACTGCTTCTCTTGCTCAGGAGAGGCAAGAACATTTCCAGAAGATTGTCTTGGAAAGCACGGAGAGAATGGAGGATCAGGTAAGAGTGACTGACTGACTGCATATGGCATACCATCAGAAAGCTATTACTGGAACTGGTGACTGTAGAAGTCGGTACTGCTGTTTATTTTTGGGATCCAGGAAGATATTTTTGGACTAGCAGAGTGAGCTGCCATGCACAGGAGGCAGTCTTTGTGAAGATAAGATGGTGGAAGCTATGACCAAATTGAAGGAAATTATATCCCGTCGCTTTATGGGTAAAGTGGAACTCTGTGAAGAATATTACCTTTCAGAAATGGGGAGGCCACTTACTCGAACATGATGTTCTCCAAAGGTAGCAGCTTCCTTACATTTATACTCTTCTACCCTTGTTTACTCATGGGTAGGTTTTTACTAGGTCATTAGTCAGCTGGATCAGAGAACTGATGCTTGGTAACTATTATCTTGTAACTGTCCAAGAGAGAAGTCATTATAGACTTCATGGCTGAGATTACAAAGAGAATTTGGTTTCTGAAGCAATACATGTGAAAGCACAACCCTAGAGCTTGTTGCAAAGTATAAAATCAGAGAACTCATCATTTGATTCCGATGCTAATCTAGCTAATGAGCCTCTATCTGTTTGTCTCCTTGTCTCCAAAACATGTACTTTTAGAAATATAATATTTACTGATAATTACATCTAATACACTATGATACAGTCACCTACCTCTAGATCTATCCTGTCCAAGTCAAGCCAAATTGATTGGGTATTTAGAATAAAAGCCTTGAAACTAATTATAAACATTCTTGTTACTGGGTCAGCTGCTTATTTCCAGTTGGCTATTTTTGATGAGCAAAACTGAAAAACGTATGAATATATGAAAAACATATGTATCAATTTCCTGCTCCCTTCTAGTCTTGTGGTCTTGCCGCCCTCCCCACCAAAAAATAAAGAAGCTAAAATTATTCTGTCTTTAGTGTTAAAAATTTCTGTTACTAGTAGCTTTCTATACTGCATGCTATGCTTTTATTTCACAACATGTTATTTATTGCACAGGGCCAAAGCATCATTCCAATGCTGACGGGAGAAGTTATTCCTGTAATGGAACTTCTTTCATCTATGAAATCACACAGTGTTCCGGAAGAAATAAATGTAAGTCCTTATGTTTGCTGCGTTTTGAAAAGGAAGCAACTATGCCACTCTTATTAATGTTGCCTTTGGTAAAATAAATAATTGATACCATAAATCATGATTCTCTTTAACTGTTTGGCACAGGAAACTCTCCTAAATGGTATTTTTGCTAATAGCAGTTTCTCATAAATATCTGAGCAGTAGCAATAATTTTTGATCAACACTTAGCAAAATTGGCTGTCAACTGTATTATGCTTTTTAAAAAGGGAAAGGAAAGGATGTCATCAAATAAAATTAATATTAGGGGAAAGAGTTTTAATGGTGAGATCTATTAGAATGTGGAATAATCCTTCCCTGGACAGGAGAGGAAACACCATCACTTGGGCCAGTTTAAAATATTTTGATTGAAGCACTAAAAATATACTCTTGGGAACGATATCAGTGGTGGTTGAGCTGGGGGAAAATGGATTAGATGATATAATTACTCTTTTCTGTCTCTTAATATCTGTTAACCTCCCTCAGAGGTTAACGGTTTAAAACAGGAAGAGCTGTATTTTTGTGAGTCTTAAACATGCTTGATTCCTCACAATTGTGAAACTGAGGGCTAGTCTACACTTACCGGTTAGTTCGACGGCTGCGGATCGAAGTTCCGAGTTCGATTTATCGCGTCTGGTCTGGACGCGATAAATCGAACCAGGAAGTGATCCCCGTCGACTGCGGTACTCCAGCTCAGCGAGAGGAGTACCGCGAAGTCGACGGGGAGCCTGCCTGCCGCGTGTGGACCGCGTCTGAACCGCGGTAAGGTCGAAGTAAGGTATGTCGAATTCAGCTACGTTATTCACGTAGCTGAATTTGCGTACCTTACTTCGATTTGGGGGGTAAGTGTAGACCAGCCCTGAGATTGTCTAGGAGTCACTTAAGCTATCACCACATATCCTTAAAAATCCAAAATAAAATGTTTTTAATGTGGCTTGTTACACCACGTCATCTAACCCTTCTTTCTGTTCCTTTGCACTCCAGATAAGTGACACAGTGTTAAATGATGATGACATTGGGGACAGTTGCCATGAAGGTTTTCTCCTCAAGTACGGTCTTGTTCTCTGTTTTATGCTGTTGTGAAACCACTTTAAAAGTAAATGATGCCAGTGTCTCTTAATTGGTTGTTTTTAGGCTTGGAAGGATTAGATTTTTATTGGTAAATGTTGATTTCTCCAGATATGCACAAAGCAACAAAAAAATCTGTCTATCAATGATAATCAAAGTTACAGATAGGCAAGTAAGAAAAATGCTGCTTCAGAGCTTGCAAGCATTTGATTTGATATTTGCTTTGTATATTTTGACATGAAATGTTGACAATTTGTGTTTTACCAGTTACAAAGCTTTAACTTTTTGAATCTCAATATCTTTTGTCATTAAATAATTGTCTGAAACCCCTCTCCCCATAATTTCCCACCAATGTGAAAATTTAAATAGAAAAAATGGTTAAAAATAAACATCAGTATATGTCAAAATAGTTTTTTAAAAATCCAATTCTTCAAAGTCTAGTTGTATTGGTGGTTAAGAGTTAATTTGGGGTGAGGCGACGTTAGCGCTCGTATCGCTTCTTTATATGTCTGCCTAAGCGATAAAAGTATTCAGACGGGACATAGACAAAGGGTTTTGAGTTTCTTAACACAGTAAGTCAGGTAGTGGTTATGTCATAGGAAGTTTAGGAAAAGTCATGGGTTAAAGTCACAGATAAAGAATGACAAATCCATAAATGTCATGCACATTCTTCTGTACTCAGAATGTTTAATTCTTCCATTTTCTTTAACATAAAAATAGTTAACCATTAGTAAATCAGTACACAAATGTCTCTTGTGTTAGGAAATCACATAACACACTCCCATCTTTAATGGGGGTGTTTATTGATCTTCTGTCATTCCTCAAAACATCTCTGTGTAATTGCCTGGTGAATTTAGATAGTCCCTAGCTCATAGAACCGTCACTGTGTTGTACAGTACCAAACACCCACTACACAAATCAAATAGTGACTGTGTTCATATACCTAGCAGTTTCATAGCATTTAGTGTTCATAAAGCACTTTGTTGCAAGGATTTATGTAGGTTTTCAATCCTGAGGCAAGTTAGCTTTTAGAAAAATATAAGAATGGCCATACTGGGTCAGACAAAGGTCCATCTAGCCCAGTGTCTTGTCCTCCGATAGTGGCCAATGCCAGGTGCCTCAGAGGGAATGAACAGAACAGGTAATCATCAAGTGATCCATCCCCTGTCACCCATTCCCAGTTTCTGGCAAACAGAGGCTTGGGACATCATCCCTGCCCATCCTGGCTAATAGCCATTGATGGACCTATCCTCCATGAATTTATCTAGTTTTTTTTAACCCTGTTATAGTCTTGGCCTGCACAACATCCTCTGGCAAAGAGTTCCACAGCTCTTGTGTGCGTTGTGTGAAGAAATACTTCCTTTTGTTTATTTTAAACCTGATGCCTATTAATTTCATTTGGTGACCCCCTAGTTCTTGTGTTATGAGAAGGAGTAAATAATACTTCCTTATTTACTTTCTTCACACCAGTCATGATTTTACGTTGAGAGCATATCCTACATGGTTTATTGTAGGTGAATTGCTTTCCACCAAGAGACATCAAAAGAAATTGGTCCTGTGTTAATGCAGCATTCTATTAGTATGGCTCTGATACAACAAATAACAGGACCTCGCTCTTTTGTTTTTGATTAAGATATAGGTACAGAGAATAGCACTTGGTCACTGTATATTCTCATTACTAAATAGCTGCATTATAACTGATTCAGTAAACCAACATGGTATATTCCCCAGAGCTACACATTGCATATAGCCTGTTCAGCTGAGCATCTTGTGCTGCACTACTCACAGTTATGCCCTTGAGGAATAGGGGAGCTTCCTGGCTTTTGCCAGATTAAAATTTTAAACTTATCATGGCTTCAGTATATATTTTGAGTTTTTTGTTCATTGAATAAAAATTGGACTTGACAAAGTGACTATAATAATTCTGACCGTGAAAATTAAGCACAGTCATGCGTCCTTGTGGAACTCCAAAATGCAACTGCAGAAGTATATTCATACATACAAAGAACTCTTCAGTGTTGTGTACTACCTTAGATCCTGAAGTGGTGTTGGTTTTTTGTACTGAGATATGTGGTAGCAGATGCTTGTGGGATCAAGGCCCTGATGTGTTTAGTAATTGAAAGAAGCAAGACTCAGAACCTTACTGTAGTGCCTGTGTTCTTTTACCAATGAAAGCTATTTAATCACTGTATAATTCAAGTTCCCTTAATTTGAAGGTATAGTTTTACTTTTGCTTATCTTAAATAAATTACCTTATACTCTTAAACACTAAACCCATAATTAAGTTAGCCTTCCAGTAACTTAATTCAGTTCAGCCAGGATGGCTTCATAGTAGTAATTAAAAAAACAGATTCCTATTTCTTAAATGAATCATACTAAAATCTAGACGTTATGAAAATCCAAAGGTTTAGTAATGTAAGTAAAGAAAAGTCTGTTTGAAGCCTGCTTCTTTTTGTTTTGTTTTTCATTTCTGCATATAGAATTATGTTGAAGCACTTGTTTTGGAGTAGTCTGTTGTATTTATTAATCTGTATTTCATTTTAATTTGCAGTGCCATAAGTTCACACCTGCAGACTTGTGGTTGCTCTGTGGTTATAGGTAGCAGTGCAGAGAAAGTTAATAAGGTAAATGCATTTTATAATTCTCAAAATTGGATTCTGATTATTGTATTTGGCCTGTCAGCAGATTATCTGCAGTAATGTAAAAGTGGCAATTAATGAAAAGTAAAATATTATTCAGTTAAATGTTATATTTCCCAGAAATATATTTGATGTGGCAGGAGCAGCACTGTACTGCTATTGAACTTTTTTATTTGTATGGTTGGTTGGCAATTGAGTATGAAAAATAATTTATCATTTGTATTCTGACAGTTCTTAGCAACTAATTTATTTTATTGTGCATATGAAATTATGGAAAATGAGGCTATAGTTTTTAGGATTAGATTTTTTTTATTAGCCATATGCATAAACTGATGGCATCTGGATTAACATTTAGCTCTTCAGCTATTGCAATGGATATTATCTAAATAAACGAATCTATGCATAATTTTATCATATTGAATACCCAACTGCAGAGTAAAACTTGCTGTGCTTCTGGATCACAAATTGCCTTTACACAATATCTAATGAGCACCAAACTATTATGAGTCACTCATGCATATGTAAGATGCAAATTTTCTAAGTCGCCACCCTCAGTTCTTTGATTTCTCCTTGCACTTCTGTTCTGTGCTGCAGTTTCCCCATGATCCTCATAGCCTTAGTCATAAATAAATGATACATTTTAAATATTTTAATGTAAAAAATAAAACAGTACTAACTGAATTATGTTAGTGACTTGGTCAGTAAACTCAGTTAGGTTCTGGGTTTCAGTGGAGACATGAAAGATCCAAAGTGCAGGTGCAAACTTATAAAATTTGAGTCCTGCAATAGCAAGATGTCCGTTGGTAGATTGGCATGTTTGCTGTCTGGAGTGTCTGTGGAACTAACTTATCAAAAGGATGCTTGCTTTATGCTACCTACACCTCCACGATCAGAAAGTATAGGAAGCAGTGGCTGAATGCCTTCTTAACGGAAGAGGACTAAGGCAGAAGGCCAGGAATATCAGGATAATGCTCTTTATGCTTTCTCTCTGAAGACAGCCTTCTCAGTGGTGCTACCATTAATCAGAAGAATAACTGGTTGCAGACTCCTATGGCAAACTACCTTCTCCCCACACCTACCACTTTTTGAAAAAAAGACAGGTGCAAAGGAACGGAGGGAGGGTTGGGGTGGTACCACCTCATGTAGCCGGGGGAGGGTCTACAGCCATGAGGCACCAATACCACCTCTCTACAAGTACTGCTAGGCACATTTATCCAGTTCTGGTGGGCTGGGCACATGCGCACCTAAATGGAATACATGTCTGCACCACATCTAGAAGAACCATAGTTACAGTAAGTAACTGTTTCTTCCTAAGCCTACTAACTTGTCAGGTGATTATACAGCTACAGGGTGGATAAAAATCCATGATTTAAAAAAAAATTGGATTTGTTTTATTTCAGTTGGATTTTTTTTGATAAAATGCTTTTTGAGGAAGAAACCTATCTAAAGATAGTTTTAATTAAGATACATTATAGGTCAAAGATATCTCATCATGGAATAGGAATTATAAATTCTAATTCTGTAGTATGGGACAATATATTCATGTAATGTTTGAGAGGTTTTGTAAATGAGTTCCAATAGTTCATGGATTAAGGACTCAATCTTACGGGGTTCAGAGGCTTCTGTATAGATTATTTAGGTTAATTTTTCTATCTACCCAATGGGACTCAGTGCTTAGTCTCGAAGATACCGTCAGAGATGCTTAGTTTTGCAGTTCTCAAACTGGATTTGTGTCTTTAGAGGTAACATGCTTGTTAACAGCAAAAATGTTATTAAATAAATAAATAATATATACAGGTGAGAAATAACAGACCTCAACTCTGTTGTCCCGCTGCCAATTTTTGTACACAGAGTCAATCCCTTACCTCTCTCTAAAAGTGCAAAGTTTCAAAAAGTTCAATGAATAGAAGATTGTTGGAGGCGTAATAGATCCAGACAAGGAGAAGAAGTCTGGAAATAAATATGAGAAGCAAGGGACATATGCTTGTTTTTTTTTAAATATTATATGTTTGCTGTTGAAGAAAAAAATCCAGAATACTTAACGTTGTTGTTTTAGTTAAAACAATTTAAATGTTTGTCTGGTGATGTTCTCCTTCTAATACAGCATGGCAAGAAAATCCTCCAAATATTAATGTTTAACCTGTTGAATTGGAGATAGTTCATCTCCCAATGACTTCATAAATATCTGCTTCAATTACCTTTGGTAAATTAAATAACCAAACACTCATTCATTTTCTGATATAGCTGTAAAACTAAAAAAGTTTTCAAACTAAATCACTGTTTAAAAATGTATAGTGTGTACCTTCTAAAAATGAAACCTACATCTATCTCTGAGTTGTGAAAAATGTGTATTAAGGTTATAACAACCAACAAGAATGCACTTTTATGTAGAAAACCATGATTAAATCGAGTCTTCCTGATTAATGATTTAAATCAAAACCACCCTGCATATCTACATATTTAAAAGAATAATACTTTTAGAAAACCTGTTCAGCTGTGTTTGGAAAAATGAAATGGAGGAAGCCCTTTTAACTCTGAGGCTTTCTGAATGGATTTGTATGTACAAATTGGTTACAGTTATGCAGATGTGCCAGTTTTAAATGTGTTGAGAGTCCCTATTAGAAAGGTTATTGGCATGATGATGTGGCAGTGTTGGTCCCAGTATATTAGAGAGGGAAGGGGGGAGAGGTAATATCATTTATTGGACCAACTTCTGTTGGTGAAAGAGACAAGCTTTGGAGCTACACAAAGGCGTCCAGACCTGAAGGAGAATTTCGTGTAGCTCGAAAGCTTGTCATGTTCACCAACAGAAGTTGATCCAATAAAAGATATTAATTTACTCACTTTGTGTCTCTATTAGAAAGGTGTCTCTTAAAATAGCAGGTTGATGCTGGGAGTTGAATTCACACTTTCACAAAACATTATTCTTACATTCATCTGGGATATATCAGATGCTTGGGTCAGAAGGACTGTCCTTTGATTCCTATTTAATTAAGCCATTCTTCAGTCCCACCCCCTGTAGTGTGAATACTGCTAGTTAATCTCCTACAGTGAGAATTGCAGAGGCAACTCATGATGGAGAAAATAAAGCTATCTTTATCAGTAAATTGAATTTTCCAGATGAATTGCCTCTCTGTCCTTCCGCCAAAAGGGGGGCCTTTAATATGCACCTTTAAGTCAGAGAGGAGCTGAGAAGGACTTTGTAGTAACATGTAGTCCTAGAACATTTAGGTGTGAGGCAGATGTGCCATTAATGACTGCAACCTGTACCACTGCTATTAGAGCCGGGGTTGTCTTTTGTCTGTCTGTACAGCACCCAGCACAATAGGGTTTCAATCTGTATTGGGGCCTCTGGGTTCGACAGTAATGTAAATACTTACTACTACTACTACTACTACTACTACTGTTTGTCTCATGAAGCTATGGCATGACACTGCAGTGTGGCTCTGTAGAACTCCATTTATATGTAAGAAACCCATATGCAGTCTTTTTATTTGATTATGCTTCGAATTAATGGTACGCCTCTTATTGAGTTCCAGTTTATTTTACAAGATTGAACTTTCCTTCATTGTAAGACTTCTTTTTAGTTCTGGGAGTCAGTCTCTTAAGTGGGTGTGTATAATACTCACTAATATTAATATAATAGGCTTACAACAAGAGGACATGGTTATAGTAAGCTTTGGGGCTGGTAGAGTCATCTTATTAGTTTGTACAGTGCCTAGCACAATAGAGTCCTGCTCCATGACTGGGAGTCCTAGGCAATACTGGAATATTAAATAATAATCTATATGTAAATTGTTCAGATAAAATACGTATGTATTCTAAACACGATACTTAAAATAACTAATTAGTAAAGAGCTGTTGCTCTTTTTTTCCGCTTAATACTTAGAGCATCTCTGATCAGATCAATGAGAAGTAGATTAAAGAGAGGAAAAAATAAAATGATTGAGCGCTCAGACAAAAGCTGCTGAATATTTGGGGTTGTAGAAGCAGGAGAATGTACGTATATCATGAAATGTGCATTATTGTGGCAAAAGAAGTCTAAATTAGTGGAAAAAATTATGGGCATCTTAATTGCATGCTGTGCATACACAGTATTTTTTTTAAAAAGAAAAGAAGCTGGGGAAATGCATGTCTGAAAACAGGTTAAGAGCATATTGTGTAACAACTACAGCAGCGCTTCTAAATACTCTCTCCTCGAACTATGTTTCTGTTAATGGTGCAGCTAGATGGAGTGCTTAAAATAAACATATACTTATGCCTTCAGGAAGTCTGCTTTAGTGATTTTTTTTATTAGTCTTTCTGAAAATGCAAAAACACCTATCACTGCATCATTAAAGCAGGTTTTTGCATTTTCTGACATAAGTATTAGCTGTCAAAGTTCCTACAGCAAGAGCATCTTTTGAGCAAGACATTTGCTGAACAACTCAAATTATTGATTTCCTACTCTATTTCATTGTCATTCAACTGCTCATTATCTATTTCCACTGAATGTTTCCTTGCAGCATGGACCATGCTTTTTCTCATCTTCTGAGTAAGAGCATTTAGAACACTTATTAAAGCATATCATAAAAATTATACTGGATGTACAACATGAACAAAGCTGATGTTGCCGTGGTAACCTAAATTTCTGTGTTTCTTGACTCTAAACAATTAAACTATGCCACCTTAGATGTTCCGTTTAATATTTGTTCTGTGTTATTTTCATTTAATATGTAGTCTTGAGGAGTGTGGTTTAATTTTAATACCTCTACTTTTAGATGTCAGTATGTAACTATTTGACATTATTGTAGCATTCTTTTTTCTAATGTGTAGTGAACTTCTTGGATAATCACTTATTTGAAATCTGTACTGTATTATGTTCTAAGTTCAAAACTTTCTTTACTATACATCTGCCTATTTTTTACAAAGCTTTTTGTATTGCAGATAGTGAGGACATTGTGTCTGTTTCTTACTCCATCAGAACGGAAGTGTTCCAGACTCTGTAGAAATGAATCTTCCTTCAAATATGAATCAGGACTCTTTGTTCAAGGATTGCTTAAGGTAAGGCAATTTTATTGTGACTTTTGATTTTTTTTTTCTAAATTCTTTTCTCCAGTATCCAGAAACCTACAATTTCTTAATATAATCATCTTAACTTGAAAATACCTAAATATATTGTTGTCTTAAGAAGTTTTTCCTCTTCACTTGTTGATTCCTGATGCCAGTATTATAACCATGACTTCTCTCCTATATGTCTGTATCCATCTGTTGCGTCTTGTCTTATACTTAGAGCGTGAGCATTGTGGGGCAGGGACTATCCTTTTTTCTTTGATGTTTGTACAGTTCATAGCACAATGAGGTCCTAGTCTATGACTAGAGCTCCTAGGTGCTATGGTAATACAAGTAATACATTATTACCTATATTCCATGGCTTAAAGCTGTTTCTAGGGATGCAAAAATTTCAAGCTAATTTTTCCTCTGTACTGTCCATTCCCTTTAGGAATAGTTTTTTGTCATTGTTCCTTCACTTTGGGAATAAATCTATAGATTTGCTACTTTTGGGGGATCCTAGACCCATACAGGCAAGCGTTTAAAATTTGCATATGCTAGCTAAATCCGACTCAGAGAAAAGAATGTTAGTCTCCAGCACTCCAGCATACTATGAAAAATAGTTTCAAAATATTTACAAAGGGCTGTAGGAGTGGATGGTGCTTCATAGGCAAATAATATTACAAGGCCCCTGTTCCAAGGAGCTTTCAGACTAAATTTGACAGATGATGATAAACTATAGCTAAATGATATGACGTTGAGGGACAGATTGTGGAACCTGTGCTGGCCAACACATTCGGAAGATGGAGCCAATGTTCTGTCCCTGCCTGCCCACTCTGACTTCTGTTGGAGAGGAGTAGGGACCCAAGGGAGCCACATTTTTACATTTAACTTTTATTGTATTTACCTAGTAGTACCAATATCGTTGGGGGGGGGAGGGGAAACAATGCCTTTTATCAAAACCAAATAAAAGCTCAATCTGTTTGCCTCCTAACTAGGTAGACTAAGTAGTTCTTTGTTCTCAGTAGCAAGTGTGCACTTGGGTGGAGGGTTCCTAACTTCAAATGCTGATTATGTACGCTACCTACTTACGTGTTGAGAGAATTTCTAAAGCTTTTCTACAAGGAGTGAAGATAAATTATGTTCTCAGCACTGAAAATATTTTTAAGAAAAAAAACTTGTGCATGCTCAAACTTCTCAAATTTAGAAGGCTAAAGTTAAATGCTGTCATGCTTCCTGCATGATAAATATTGTATAATGCTCTATGGTATTCTCTCATGACCTCTGTTCAATTCACTTGGTAGGGTATTTGCTCATTTAAAGCTGCATTCATGGCTGTAATGTTGCTGTTCTCCTTTCGCATACGGCTTTGTAACTCACTTTAATGTCAAGCATCATGCAGCATGAGAACGGTGTGCCATTTGGTGCGAGGGAGTTGCTGGAAGGGTGTTACCAGCAACAAGACTGTCATGAAACAATGCAGTGATGTGCACATCACTATTTTCCAACACCCCCTCCAAAAATTGATATTTTATGTGTATACTGTTACTTTAAACAACCACCCAGTTTTACAACAGGGTTTAACTAGAATTATAAACACACACACCTCAAAAATGAAATGCATTTAAACACGTTGTTTTAAACTTAAGACTGGTGCTTTAATGTTGTTTCAAATACCGGTATTTTTTTGTAACTGGGAGACTTCTCTAACTCTTTTTTGCTGTAACAGGATGCAACTGGAAGCTTTGTGTTGCCCTTCCGTCAAGTAATGTATGCTCCATATCCTACTACACATATAGATGTGGATGTCAACACAGTGAAGCAGATGCCCCCTTGCCATGAACATATCTATAATCAACGGCGATACATGAGGTCCGAGCTGGCAGCATTTTGGAGAGCCAATTCAGATGAAGAGATGGCTCAGGATATCACTATTCATACAGATGAAAGCTTCACTCCTGATTTGTATGTACTATCCTTATACTTCCAAAATTATACTGCTTAGGACAGCATAACAGTGTAGTTGCATTTTGTCAGACCTTTTCTTATAAAATGCAGTTCTGTTTTATTCAGCAAGTGCTTTCCTCAATCAGGATAAACAGCCTGTGTTTTCTTCTTGGGGAATTGGGTTATAGGAGGTTAAAAACACTTCAGAAGGAGTACCTGTTGCTCAGTATTTCATTAGCACTCCATCCCAATGAAATTCCTGATAACATTCCATCCAATCTGATATGGTTGAATAATAATAAATAAGTATGCTATATAGCTAAGTACATTTACAGCTGACATTGGCTTACCTGGTTATTGTTAAGTGCATCTGGGCTGAAAAAGTTCGGTTTCATATTCTATAGTAACGTTTTTAAAATAAAGCCCATATCATAATTCACTAAAACTGACTTTTTTTTAATTTGTTTTAAATTCTGTCAGACCCTTAACTATAATGCTATTACCAGGCACCAATATAATATATTTAGTGCCTCCTTATCACATTATGTCAGGCTTTCTTTGTTGTCTCTTCACAGGAATGTTTTTCAAGATGTCCTGCATCGTGATACATTAGTAAAAGCCTTCCTGGAGCAGGTAATAGCTGTTCTTTCAGAATGAGCAAAAGATGAAAAACAATTCTCTACTCTCATATAACAAATTTTTTAACACAAATAGATCCTTCCCTGCATTATTTGAAAACACAACAATAGTAGTACAAGAGAGATTCCTCTGAACATGTGCAGAAATGTTATGACCTGCTAATTACAGGTTCCTGTAAAATATCTGTCATTCTATGACTATAATAATCAAAAAGTAATATAATACTGAGTATGTACAGTGCCAACATGCCATTCTTGTTGAGCTGTGGTCTTTTCCTGAAAAGTACTTTACTGGAGGGGCTGCATCCAGGAATGACTATTGGGGGGTGAAAATATGTGTGTGCGGGGGGAGGGGGGGTAGAATCCCAGGTGCACTCAGCCTAGGACAGTACCTTTCAGCATGGGATTGTTACCCAACCACGTGTAGGATTAGAAATTGGTGTTGGTTTAAAATGTCTGACTGTGTAATAGAAACAAAGTGGGACCAACACAGCTACAACAACACTGCCTATGTAACCGTGTAATACAAATAGATGGCCGTTAAACATTGCAAGCTTAATTTGCAGTACTATGTAACACTGAAAATACTAGACACAGTTGTGAAGAACAAGGCACACCCCCTATTGCTGTATAATACTGCTTGAACTTGCAGCATTGTATAATCACTCAAATCTGATCCATTTCAAGTAATGTAAAAAAAAGAGCAAAAACATGATTTGTCTTAATAGAATGGCAGAACAGCTTATCACATCTGTCCAAAATGTATCCTTTCATGATTATACATTTGCTTTAGCACAATTAGGAACTGTTACATATATGTTAGTTCAATGTTTTAGTTTTCCACATTCCTGGAATGAAACTTGAGTTGCATGTAATTTAGTTTTCTGCTGTAATTTTTAACAGGTCTTTCATTTGAAACCTGGCTTGTCTCTGAGGAGTACTTTCCTTGCCCAGTTTCTGCTAGTCCTTCATAGAAAAGCCTTAACTCTTATAAAGTACATAGAGGATGATACGTAAGTAAAAAGATAATAGAAGGGAGGGGGTGGGGATTTCTTGTTCACTAGGAAATCTTTCTATGTTGTAACAGTTTTTCTCTTTACTCTTGCAGGCAGAAAGGAAAAAAGCCTTTTAAGTCTCTCCGTAGCTTAAAAATAGACCTTGACTTAACAGCAGAGGGCGATCTTAACATAATAATGGCTTTAGCTGAGAAGATCAAACCTGGTCTACATTCCTTTATCTTTGGGAGACCCTTCTACACTAGTGTACAAGAACGTGATGTACTAATGACATTTTAAAGATCCTGTATGCTGCTGAAAGAAAGCTAGTAATGTAAACACCATTTTTCCCTTTTTGATAAGCACAGTCTTGCACTCGAATGCAGTGACTGAAAGCAAGTTACACTACAATCCAGTCGAAATGGGGAGGGAGTATTCGAGGGAAAGTCACTTCAGTTAGGGAAGCACACTTCAAAAGAGCCTTTTTTGTTGTTTACAGTGAAAGTAAATATTTCAGTAGTTTTTATGATATTTTGGGTTTGTTGTGTAAACTTTGCCACAGTTCTGGCTTAAACTGATTTAAAGGGAGGCTTTTGTATTGACTCTTTAGAGAGATCATACAGCTTCCCCACCATTTCTCTTCAATTTTGTGTCCCTCCTTATCCTGTTATCAGTATTTCCCAGTGTTGTCATGGAAAACCATACTTCTTGTCCTCTCCATTATGGAGGGCACTGCCTTTTGTGAAACAGAAACTGGAAGGACAGTTTTAACTCTTTTTTTGTTCTGTCTTCTTTCCTATGTGTGGGGCTGGTGTGAAAAACACCTTCCCTGCTCCCCATCCCATTCCAACTTCACCAGAAGCTTTTTTGCTACTTTATATGATGCATTTAAAAGGATATTAAAAAGAAACTAAAGATGAAGGAGTACTGTACAGCATTATCCTTGGGAGCCAGAGTGCTGCCTTTTAGTGGATTGTAAAGCCAAACTGATCTGAAGAATGCTGCTTTTAAAACAGGGTCATTATTTAAGCTGTTTTGCGTGTATAAGTGCCAACCAGGATTTTCTGTCACTGACTATGTTGAACCATCATGCATTTCAGTGCTTAATGATCCAACGTAATAGAGCTCTTTCAGAAAACAAAACAGGAAAATTAGGTTTTACACTTGCACAGCCATTGCCAACCTTTCTTTTTATAATCTGCTCCTGTTTTTTTATGAATAAAAACAAAGGCCACATTAAAACACTAGACCACCTGTGCCTCTGTTCTTTTTGGAAATAACCCCTGGAATATAGCCAAACTTCAAGATACACTTTCTTTTCATGTTACCTTTGTCATATGTTCAGCATAACTTCATTCAGGAATCAATGTGGCTGTTAGCTAATAGGAATAACAGTGTTGATGGAAAAACAAACTCTGGTTCAGTGAGATGCTAATCTCCCTCATCCACACCAACACACTCACCTCTCAGTCCACTTGTTTTGCTTTGCATACAGAAGATAAAGAACAGCAGGAAGTTGGGAAATGTACTTTACCTGCTTTCAGAGCATTTCTTACTTGAATAATCTGAGCTGTTGGATGTAGTTTTCAGATTCCCCAGAAGCTTTTCAGGTTTTGCCAATGTGCTACATGGTGTACTGTGCTAAGTGATGCATCTGCATTGCGTGCTGCTATCTATCTGTCTTCTCCCCTTTCCTTTCTCCTCCTCCCCCCCCCCCCCCCCCAAAAAAAAAGTCAGGAATCTGCTTCTGTAAATGTAGTGTGTTAATGATATTCCATGATTAGAGATTCCTTGCCAAAGGACTATGTTAGTAACTGGGAATCTAGGCAAAGCCATTGTTGCTTTACTACTTAAGCCCTTGTTATAACTTTTTTTTATAGGATGGGTTTGCTCTGTGAACTACTCATTTTCAAACTCAGTTTCATTAGTTGAGACATAAGACACAACACTTCAGAATAATAGACTTTTCTAAAATATCCTTTCTTCTGACCTTAAAAGGGATACTGTCAAATAGCTAATGTCCAAAATGTGATTGTCATTTTCTTATAGGAAAATGTATTTTACAAGCTAAATATTTAGGACTTCTAATAGGAAAAAAGTAAGGTATGCCATTGTGTACTTAATACATATGTGCAGTTACTACAATTTCATATGAAAATAAGATTATACATGTGAATGACCATTACTTACTGTGTGCATGCATAGTTACCTTATTACATGCATAATTACTCTCACAAATTAAAGTTTATCTTTAAAAAAAAAATTTTTTTCAAGTCAATCTTAAAAATAAAAACATAATACACTTTTGTAGAGTCCCTGCAAAATGTCTCATGCTATTGGGCTTCCTTCTGCCAGCGTCTCATCAGGAAAACTATTGTTAGAATTATGCTGACTTAACCCAATGATACAGAGATCATTTTAATGTGTCACCAATTTATCATTATACATGTTTAATCAGTTTGCCTATTAAAAAAGGCATAATTCATAAACTATTTTTACTGCTTGGCTTCTCAGATGGCATTAAGAACTAAAAGTAGATGACATTACATTTCTGAAATGGAAGTAAGATGCTAAAGTTCAATTGACTTTAGACACAGTGCTGGAATTAATTATTGTAGCATGATAAAGCTTTGAAAACTTAATACTGACACTACTAACAGCAAAACTCTATTGTTTACTGAAAACATTTTTGTGCATTTTCACTTTGAAACAGTTAACTGCTGGAACTCATTCAAATGCTAGTTTTGTTGCACTATTGTCATGGATGCGGACTGTACAGTGAATAAATTATTAATGCATTTGCATGCTGTGCTGTAAATTTTATTACGTGGTATAAGGGAGGCCTTTTAGTAAACTGCGTGTGGATTTTGTTTGTCCTTCTGGAGCTTCTGCTGAAGAACTATACTTCTGTGTTCAAGATGGAGTGAATTATGTAATCATTTGCCCTTCTAAAAATGGGGGAAAGACCCTTTTTCACGAAAGAAAAATATTATTTTTACTCTTCCAAAGGCAGGGTCTTAGGCTGGAATGACAAAGAGAGTTAAACTCTTAACCAACCCTTTCGGGTGTCTTTGTGAGCAAATATAGGATGGCTGTGGTAACTGTTTAAAAATGTTAGTCTTCTAAAATTCCAAATGCAGTTGAAAACCACTTAATTTAAATTTCCCTTTATTGTACTGGGGCCCGATCAACCTCTAGCTGAGCTTAGTGGGAGCTATTTGGTTCTCAGTAGTTGCCACTTACTTGCCTGAATATAGATTTAGGAGCCTAAAGCCAGGTCCCTGTTTTTGAAAATCTTGTTTTCAGGTTTGAAAACTTGGGTTATGTATATTAGGGAATACTGGCAGCTCAGTCATATCCCCGGTAAGCCTTTCTATCACGCCTTTCTACAAGGTCCTGTATTACCTGTTGACACGCATCTCATAGATTCAGGAAAATCGCAACATTTCTTACTGATTTCTCTGGGCGGGGGAGGGAGTGGTGGTTAAGAGGATGGCGTTCATCTACTATTAAGTCGTCCTGATTTTTTTTGCCCAACTGATATCCACTTCTTTGGGGTCTTTCTCTCTCTTTCCACCCTGCTTGCAGCAAGACTGGCAGCAAAGCACCCCATGTTTTGATGTTACAAAAAGTTGCATTCTCCACTGCACATTTATCTAGGATTGCTACTGCTTAGCAGGACACCACAATGACTTCAATCCTGTATGTGTATGTGCGCTCTTACCAATCTTGTTTCTGTCCCCAGCCCACCAGTAGGATATGCTGTCATGGTTAAAGCACAACACCCCGTGGAGTGGGTGCTGTTGTTGACACCACAACAGTTTCATTTCCAGCGCAGGGAGTGTAAGATTTTTGAGAAGAAGAATCCAAGCTTAAGACCAAGGGTACGTCTTTGGCGGGTAGCAATCGATTTATCCGGGATCGATATATCGCGTCTCGTTAAGACGCGATATATCGATCCCCGAACGCGCTCACCGTTGAGTCCGGAACTCCACCAGAGCGAGCGGCGGTAGCGCAGTCGACGGGGGAGCCGCGGCCGTCGATCCCGCGCCGTGTGGACCCCAGGTAATTCGATCCAAGATACTTCGACTTCAGCTATGCTATTCACGTAGCTGAAGTTGCGTATCTTGGATCGATTCCGCCCCCAGTGTAGACCAGCCCCAAGAGTGAAAGCATAACTCAAATACTTAGCCAATGTTTGGGGGTGTTTCTTGTGTTTAGGGCCCTACCAAATTCACAGTCCATTTTGATCAATTTCATGGTCAGAGGATTTTTTAAATCGTAAATTTCATGATTTCAGGTATTTAAATCTGAAATTTCACGATGTTGTAACTGTAGGGGTCCCGACCCAAAAGGGGCCATTGGAGGGGGTCACAAGGCTATTGTAGGGGTGTTGCAGTATTGCCACCCTTACTTCTGCGCTACTGCTGGTGGCAGTGCTGCCTTCAGAGCTGGGCTCCCAGCCAGCAGCTGGGAGAGGTTCCCAAAGATGGGTTTGATCTGGGCCTAGGAGTGGCCCCTGCAGGGGAAGAGGAAGTCCCATCCCTCCCCAGCCTTGCCGGGATGAGCATCTGGAGTCGGGCGCACGGTAAGAGCCCCCAGACCTGCTTCTCCGCTACACTAGCCAGATTTCACGGGGGAGATCAGATTTCATGGTTGTGAATTTGGTAAAACCCTACTTAATTTGAGAGAGATCTCGCTTTAATGCCTAATATATATGTCAATATTGATTGTCCTTTGTCCTGTATTTCAGCATTAAATATGCTAAGGAACAGACAATGGATAGTTATTTTTGTACCACAAATAGAACATTCTGGGGTACTGTCATAACTATGAAGGGAAGGGTAACAGCTCTCTGTGTACAGAGAC
>NW_020699449.1:5473381-5507878 GCF_002925995.2 Terrapene triunguis | reverse complement strand
CCCTACATTTGAACCCTAAAGTTCAAAGTGGGGATCCAGCCTTGACAGGTACTTTGTAGACTGTCCTATTTGTCATATAGTTGTCCTTTATTTCCTTCAAGTGTAGAAGGCCACTTTCATGAGCAAACAAGCAGTTTCTTTAACAGTAAGTGAATGGGGTGGTGGAATTTATACGTTTCAGTCCATGTATTTGTCCTAAAAGATAAGAGCATTCACCTACTCACTTGTTGAACTGTTGCTAATATTTATGAAAAGTCACATGCACGTGGGGGTTAGGGGGGTACCAGAAGTAGAAGATCTGTTCAGTTTCCTTGAACCTTCAAAAGTGGGTGGAAAAGAAAAGCATAATCCTGGCAGTTACCATTGAGTAAATCTGGCTTCAATCCCAGTTCAATAATGGAACTACCCTAGAAAGAGAGTTTCTAAACACATCGAGGAAGAACAATTACTGCTCAGCAGAAGGGGTTGTAAAAGAGCCAAATCTCTGTCCCAAGGAAACAAGGAGTGTGTAGTGGTATATTGCAGCTCCCATTTTATGTACCATCTTCATTATTGATCAGGATGGCAGGGTAAAGTTGAACACAAATTACATTTGCAGATGCACTGAATCGAGGAAGGTTGTTAACATCCATCAGGATAGGCCGAGCAATAATATGAAGGAACCTAGAGGCATTAGCAATCTGGGTAGACAATAACAATGTCTTGGAAAAATGGAAGGGCGAGTTAATAGAGTTGGAAGACCTGTATATTCAACAGGAGAAAAATCTGTAAAGCAGTAATGCTGAAAAAGACTTGAGGATAATACCGGACAGCAAATTAGACATGACTCATGATTGAAATATACCAGCAAAGTAAGGTCACTGCAACTTGGGGCTATATAAACATAATGACAGCATGGAGATTTAATAGTCTCTGTACGGCCTGGTCTTATCCTATCAACTTCTAGGCACTTTACTACCTGGATAACATTGAGTAACAGAGAATGTCAAAGGGGCACCAAAAATGAATGATTATAGGCCCTAGAAGGATTAATTTATGGAGTAAAATAAGCTATACACCTTGGTTAGACAGAAGACTGGGGGAGAGCAGGAGGGCATTAAATTACAGATAGCTGTATGAAGAAGGGAGGTAACATGTTTCACAGGTGGAGCACAGGGATATAACTAGGAGTAACCAGGTGAAATTAGGGAAGAGTCCTTAAATTGAATAAATATTAAGAAAACTCTTGACAGTGAGTTTTGTAAGGCTATGAAATAATCTCAAAGAAGTGGCAGAAGGTTCATCACTTGGCACATACAAAACTATACTGGATAAAATGTTAGAAAATGTACAATAGACAAAACGCCATCAGCTGGACTTTAATTCTGTGCCAGCTTCAGTTACATTTAAAAAATCTGACTTTTTTAATTATGTAAAAATGAAAAATAACACTTAGTAATGTTAGGCAAAAAGATTCTTTTCCCCAAGAATCAGGCAAGCACAGACAATACTGAAGGGGATTTACTTACAGTATCGGGAAGACTGACAAGCAGCTTCGAAAATATGGTGCCATAGTGGCCAGTTATATACATTCTTTTATTAATTTATTTGTACATACAGAGACAGACATTGTTACAAGTCAAGAGAGAACCCTGAACAAAAATAAAAATAAGAACAGTTCGTACATATAGAGGTCATTCTAATCGAATTAACCATCTATGACTACCTTGCGGGGGAAGGAGGCATAGTGGGGAGGGGAGGGATGAGTGCTTACAGACATCCAGTGGGTTGTGAAGAGAGGGTTAGCATTGTTCTACTGGGCGGGCAGTGACCATATAAGCTTATTAATTGTTTACAGTTGTTAGTGTTCTTGCTTCTCAGCTGTTTGTCTTTTCTGCTGGCTGAATTTTAACTCCTTCCTGACAGTAAAAAGAGTAGGGCCCCCATTATTTTTAATTAAATACAATTTATTTTACATAGTGTCCATGCTTCCAGTTATCAAAACGTTGCAGACAACACAAAACCGGGTTTTGGCAGCTATGTGAGATACCTTTGGAGCTTGTGGCACACGGACAGGAGCAATTTAGGATTGTGGGATATGTACATTACTTGGATATTTCTGCTAAAAAAAATCAGTAGTGACATCTTAAAATGACATTTAAACCATGTGAGTATTCACACCCATTCAGATGAATGTGGCAGTTCACACCCCTCTGAGTTTTTCAGGCTGCTTACCTCCACTAGCATGGGCCTTGGAAACAGGCTTTTTAAAATACAATTTTAGATTCTGAAGCACAATTCTTCAGCTCCAGGTGACTACACAGGCTTCTTGTGCAGCCAAAGAATACAGAGGGTCCTGCCAATAGGGAACAATGTTCTGTTGTGCCCTCCTGTGGCTGGACTGTGGGGTCCTATGGGCTGATTGAATGTACTCAAGCTTGTTCTGTTCATCAGAAGAGAGGACAGAAGGAGGCAATATTCTGCCAAGTTGAATGGCAGAAAGTCACAGAATAACTGATACGACAGTTAGACATTGCGCTGATCTGTGCTTGTCATGATGTTGGTCTGATATGATGGTGAAGGCTAACGATACGATTATGCTATCACAACGTTGTCTGGACCTTGCACTTCAATTACTTTAAAGCTTCCTGTGACTCCATTTGATGTTGACTCTTCAAGAGCTGGCGCTAGTTAATAAGAAGCCATTTGTTTCAGTGTCTTACTAATGCATACTACTCATTAGACGCCATTTTGTTCTACTGACCTACATTTCACCCAGGTATCTTTCATGCTCAAGAAAAAAACTATATCCTGTGGTTTTCTATCTAGGTAGGTACAGCTCTTGTGACTGTAGTATCTGATTTCTGTCCAAGTATTTACATTTAAAAGTATTTTCATGTTATTTGGGTTGGTCTATATACAGAAAAAACACTGTTTCTGCAGGTTGATCTGAGGCACAAGGGAAGATAGAGAAATGGCTAACAGTGACATCCCTTATGATGCAATATGGGGAAATAATTTTCCCAATCAGTTATTCCAATTAAAAATCACAGTTCACTTTCAAAATATATTTTTCCCAGAACAGGTCAAGCCTTATTTCAGTGAATTTTTTTTCAATGTTCTCGACCCATCTATCTGCCAGATCTCAATGGGTCTCTTTGTGTCTGTGTGAACAAACATGCTATTTCACTGTCATGTGTTTAAGGAAACATGTGGTTTGCCTGACTAGTCATATGGATGTGACAAAATGAGGATCCAATGTATTTGTTCCAGGAAAACATTGGCATCAAAAGCAACATCATGCTCATTAGCAGAAGCTAATGTCAAATCTGCAGAAGTGGCTTTAAATATTTACTACAAATTGCATTCACTTATTTGCTTACTGATTTACAGTGCTGATGCATTTTTTAAACTGCATGTATATTTTGGTGGCGAACCCTGCATTACAAAGTCCAGTACTCCGTGAGTTTGGTATGCTTGTCGTCTGACTGTATTGCAGTTTTGTTTTTGTTTTTTCTTTCAGGTCACAGGTTTATGAAGCATGGTAGCATAACTTTCTTGCATTTTGTCAGAAATTGGCAACGCTAAACATTGCTAATCCAGTTGTCCTGGCTGATTTCCAGTATGGAGAAATTACAGGGAGCCACAAACACTGTAAAATAAAGAGGCGTTGGAATAGTCAACTAAAGCTTTGTCCACACTGCAGTTGAGATTGTCTGGCAACAACCATGTTTATAAATTTTAGAATTTAAAGCACGGTTGGGCCAGATTCTGAGCTTGTGTAAATTAGTGTAACACCATTGCAGTCATGTTGTGAATAACTCTGTGCTGATTTACACCAGCTGAAGATCTGACACTTCATCTTTAAGGCCAAGAATTGAGCCCACTTCAGCAAGCTGTGGGAACTGCGACCATTAGAAAGACTAGTACTGATTACAGCAGGGGTGGGCAAACTACGGCGTGCAGCCCGGATCTGGCCCACAAGCCGTTCCAAGCTGGCCCGCGAGCTGCACCACGTGGCTCAGCCCCGCTCCGGGTTGGGAGCCGGACCACACGGCTTGGCCCTGCTCCAGCCGGGGCACTGGGTCGGGGGCCGGAGAAGGGACATGCCACTGCTTCTGGGAGCCACTTGAGGTAAACGCCGCCTGGAGCCTGCATCCCCTGAGCCTCTCCCCATACCCCAACCCCCTGCCCCAGCCCTGATCCCCCTCCCGCTCTCCAAATCCCTCTATCCCAGCCCGGAGCACCCTCTTGCACTCCAAACCTCTCATCCCCAGCCCCATCCCAGAGCCTGCATCCCCAGCCAGAACCTGCACCCCTTCCCGCACCCCTGCCCCAGCCCTGATCCCCCTCCAACCCCCCCAGTCGCAGCCCAGAGCACCCTGCTACACCCCAAACTCGTCATCCACACCCCAGAGCCCACAGTCCCTCCTGCTCCCCAACCCCAATTTTGTGAGCATTCGTGGCCTGCCATACAATTTCTATTCCCTGATGTGGCCCTCGGACCAAAAAGTTTGCCCACCCCTGGATTACAGTCTTGCTTATTTTATCTTTGTTCGTTGTTCCCTGCATACTCACGTGTCCGTTTTTAGACTAAATTATTGAACATGTAAAACATGTTGGGAATGGATTGCTGTAGATTTTTTTTTTAAATGTGAAAATAAATGCAAAGTGAAAATTAAGTTCAACACTGTTATCCCCATTTTACAGAAGCAGAGAGATTGTTACTTACTCAAGATCTCGGAGAGAGAGAGATGATTTTAGGGGCTGTATGAGGACTTTGGAGTTCTTTGCTCCCAGTCCAGCATGCAGATCAGGGGAGCTAGCAGGATCCAAACACAATTCACCAACTAATGACTAAGGATTTGTTTTATGTTCTAACCATGGTGCAGATCAGTGCTGAAGTAAATAGAAATACTTCTATGTGTAAAGTTAAACATGAGCGTAAGTGTTTGCTGAAGGTGCGCCTGCTAGATGATTGATGATCTTGTGGTTAAGGCACTAGACGGAGGACCTGTGGATTCAGTTCTCAGCTCTGCTACAGGCTTTGTGAGTGACCCTAGGCAAGTCACTTAACCTCTCTCTAAAAAGTTCCACTCTAACGTGGAGATTCTTCTTTTGCACCTCACCAGGGAATTGTTCAAATAAACATATTAATCTGTGAGATACTCAGATATTGTGGCAGTGTGAGCCACATAAGCACATAGATAGATAAGTCCAAAGTACTATTACTGCATTTATTTATAGAAATAAAAAACCTTTAAGATAGAGCTGTTCAAAAATATGTTAATAAAAAACATTTGTTTTATTTTTAATCAAAAATACATTTTAATTGAAAGTGCATTGCAAAATGCTCGGGCTGGCTCAATAATCTTAAATACTAGCTTTCTCGTGGAGAAATTAGTTCCTTGTGTGCCCTTTCAGAAGCTTGTATAGAAGAAGAATAGTGCTTTTTTTTGTTTGCAGACTCTGGTCTCAAATCCAAATAGCCTTATTGTGCAAAGATTAAAAATATTTTTGTTTTAAGCCAAACAAAAAAAACCCCTCATAATTGGAACAAAAGTTAGTATTATTCTGCTGGGCAATGAAAGGTCAATTCTTTGGATGTGAAAAGGAGGCTTTTAAATAACTTGACATGCCAGAGGTTTAAATGCCACTCTGTGCTCTTCCATTTGCTTGTACTTTGTTCATAGAGAAGACCTTTTTCTTTGGGGACCATGCCTACTGGAAACAATTCTGCTGCAATCCACTGAGCGTTTCTTGCTGACCCACTCAAGAAATAGCTGATGGGATTCAAATATGTGTAATGCAAAGAGAATTCATAAAATGTTCTGAGAACAATTGGAAAAAAACAGCACTCTGACACAGCAAAAAGCAATTGTGTTAAGTGCAGTGGACATACAGGCACATTTAAAGGACAGAACAACAGTGTTCACTTTGCTATTGCAAACAAAGGATTGGTGTGAGAACAACCCATGAAAGGTTGCAACTTATTGCATGGCTAGACCTGAAAATCTTCCTAAGCAGGGAAGGTTGAAAGCCCCACATGTGAGTGTTAGGAGCATCCAAAGCGCCCAGCCTTGTGGGAGAGGGATGACCAGAGAGCTGCAGTAGTTTGGGGACCAGTGATGTTCATGGTGCACATGCACATGTATGTGGGAGACTGGTGCATGCCTGGTTGGGGGAAGGAGAAAATTGGTGGGTGCATTGGGAAGCCCAGTGAACGGGATGTGGAGGGATATCTAGTGAGTGATAAATGGCTGCGTCTCAGAGAGGAAGATACGTGCAAGAAGGAAATTAGTGAATGGGTACATGGGTATGTGGGTTTGGTGAGTGCATGAGTTTGATTAGGACAAGTGAGTGCATAGTTGTCTTACGAGTCTTTTAGTGGCAGCATATGAGCGAATGGGTCTGGCTAGGTAATAGAGAAAGGGACCTGAGGATAATGGAAGAAAGGAGATTCTGAGGGAATAACATATGGGGGTGATGATAAAAGCAAAGATTGAGTGGAAGGAGGAGTTCTCTAGAAGAATTGGGAAAGAGAGGAGAGGGAGAAAGTATCTGTCGAAGTCTGGTGGGGGGAAGCACAAATATTTAGAGATCTTGGGCCTCTGGTTAGAAAAGGTCTGTTTTTATCATTTATGTGCTTTGACTTCACACTTTTTAAAAAAAACAGCTGCGTGGTGGGGGGAATGAAATAAACATTTTCAAACTGATTATATTTTACATTCCTTTTCATTTTTCTACATCTGGTTAAGATTAGTTTTCTCTGAAGTGATGGAAATTTGTTTAGCTGCATCTACGTTGGGTGATTGCTTTCAGGGCTAATCACAGGACTTGTGCTGTTTTTTATTTCTAGTAGAAAATTGCTTCATCCACAGTGTTTAAAAAGCTGGGAAGAAGCATGTCATGGACCATTCTTTTCTGCATGTGCTTTACTGTAACTAGATTTCGCTAACTATGCCAAGGCATGCAAATACTTATAAGCATATATGGCCTGATGCAAAGCTTATTGAAGTCAGTGGAAATATGACTATTGACTTCAAATGGGGTTTGGATAAGGGCCTTAGAATAGTCAAATAAAGGTTGGCCAATAAGGAATTACAAAATTCAGCTAACTTTCCGATAGGGTTTTATGTGCCCATTTTATATAGAATCCTAGCTATAGAATTCTATAGGGTGGTTCAAATAGTCTATAGAAAGGATCTCATACTCTTTTCTTTTTTTTTTAATTTCTACAGGATTCTAGCATAATAGAACCCTATTACATTTCTGTACAGCCCTGTGGTTTCAATCTCTATTTCATCTTACACAACGCTCTTATGAAGAAGTCCTGTATTTGTGATGTCTCCACATTTCAGAAGCTTGGTTTTTCATTAGAAACATATTGCAATGCAAACAAGTTGAAGAGTCTTGGAGCCATCTCACACTTGCTTGTGGGCAGAGACTGTGGAATGCTGAGTATTTCGAGTTTTTAAAACTCCCATATGATCGGGGAAAAATAAAAACCTTATTATAAACAGCATTGTAATTTATAATTGCAGCAAAACCACAAAAAGCCCCATCTGGTTTATATACTGTTGAAGACAACTTTTGTGAGCTTGTCCAGTGCAGAAAGTAAATAGTTTTTTCTTTGCTGACATGGGAACACACTTATATGCTAGAAGATATTTTTAGCATTTAATGTTTCAAATCTCTTTGGTGCAGGAGACCTAAAAGAGGAGGCTTCGTTTTTATCTTCTCAGAGCCAGGAGGGAGAAGGTGTGGTATCTCCCACAAGTCTGATGACAATTTCTAACATCAGAGGAGTAAATGGAGGCCTGACTCCCAAAGGTGCTGAGCAACTTCTGCGGTCTTCGGTTGGAGGCGTATGTGCTCAGAAATATCAGGATCTTTTACAGTCATCTCATAATGGTTTTTTTTCTTCCTTTCCCAGATACCTATATAGTGTGGCTTTGTACTGTTAAACAGTTGCCATATTTCTCAGTGGAGGTGGCTCCTCTTTAGTCATTGAACAAACGATTCCATAGGCAGACAGCAGTACCAGAAATAAGGTGAGTCTGCCAATCAGTGTTGTGTGATGCATCCACACATTGGAAGGCGAGCTGGGGAGATGCCCATAGAACAGCAACACATCAGAGTCCCCAACTGACTGATGACAGTACTGCCAAATCCAAGAGCTGAAACGCTGAAGATAAACCAATCTGAACCTAGGAGATCTACTTCCAAACTGAAATGAACAAAGATCTGGCTTGCAGTGCACATGCCGCCATACAGATACATATCTATACGTTTGCCCCCATTGATATTAGTATCATGTCCTGAAAAGATCAGACAACTGGCAGGACAATAAAGCTGGGCTGGGGATGACTGAGGCTGCACTCCCTGTTTGCTAATCAGGGACCATTACTCCTGATTCAGTCGCATCACTACCTGCCACAGAGTCACCTGGTCAGCGCCATGATTCCATATGAATCAGCCTACATCCAGTCTTGCACACCTAGTAAATCCTTTGCTCTAAATCACTTCTCCAAATCATTCTTCCCTCCCTCAGTGGGTTTTTTTTGTTTGTTTTTTTTGGTCTATTCCTCATATGTTTTTTGGCACATACCAACACTAATAACAGCTTCTAAAGACATGATGTTATTAAGGGATGGTTGAAAAACCCTTTTGAGATATATCCATTTTTGTTATTAATTTAGAGTAGTTGCACAAGGTAAAATATGCTGTTTTGATGGTTGCAACAGTGTGTCCTGAACATTGAAACAATCCCAAAGTCAATGTAAGCTGAGTAACTGCTTTTCAGTAAAAACCAAGCCTATGCTCCAATCTCATCCTTGGGGTGGACTAAAAAGCCTATAAACCTCAGTATTAGTCCAAATTAGGACAATATTTAAGTCATAATATAACAATCTATTTGGGCTGACAGTGAGATTTGAATTCTAGACTTCAGCACCAAAAGCATAAGCCTCTAACCCAGGGGTCGGCAACCTGCGGCACGCGTGCCAAAGACGGCACGCAAGCTGATTTTTGATGGCACATTGCTGCCTGCCGGGGTCCTGGCCCCACTCAGCCCCCCTGCCCACCGATTTCTCCTGCGGGAACAGAAGGCAGAAGCTTGGTCATGCTGGCAGCCAAGCTCCCTCCTCCCCCACTTCTTCCCCCAGCGTGGTGCTTTCCTGCCCCTCCCACGCCCTCTCCCTGCCGCTGATCAGCTGATCGCCCTGGGGAGGGGGAGCCGAGCAGAGCCGCAGCGTCCTCGCTCCTCCGGGGAAGAAGCAGAGAAGAGGTGGGGATGGGGCCCTGGGGAAAGGGGCGGGAATGGGGCATATCCCCTCCAGCCCCCTGCCGTGAGCACCCCCAGGAGTCGAGCACCCCAGCCCTCTGCCCTGACCCCTGCACCCCCTCCACACACCTCCAGCCCCAGTTCTGACTCCTGCACCCCCCCACACACAGCCCCCCCACACCCCATGCCCTGACTCTTGCACCCCCCCCACATCCACATCCCCACCCCCATCCTGAGCACCAAACGGGAGCTCCTGCACCCATCCCCCACATTCCCACCTGCACCCCCCAGTCTGGGGTCCCGGCTGCCGGCCCCTTGCCAGCCGGGGTCCCGCAGGCCCCACTCAGCCCGCTACCGAACTAGGTGAACGGAACCCCAGGCCGGCAGCGTAAGATGAGCATTTTAATTTAATTTTAAATTAAGCTTCTTAAACATTTTGAAAACCTTGTTTACTTTACATACAACAGTAGTTTAATTATATAATATAGACTTATAGAGAGAGACCTTCTAAAAAATGTTAAAATGTATTACCGGCACATGAAACCTTAAGTTAAAGTGAATAAGTGAAGACTCGGCATACCATTTCTGAAAGGTTGCCGACCCCTGCACTAGCGCTTGCAACACCATTGAGAAGTACCCTTTGCAGTTTATGTACTCTTTGGCAAGGTGCGAAGATAGGGATGTGTGTTCCGTCTATCGCCCCACTACAGTTAGGGAACCCCATTGTGCAGGACATAGTGGATGGCTTTGCCGCATTTCCCAGAATCACTACCCTTCTTAGCAGAAGTGAATAGATTGCCCTGGCTACTTGGATCACAGCACGCGAAACCTTAAGTTAAAGTGAATAAGTGAAGACTCAGCACACCACTTCTGAAAGGTTGCTGACCCTTGTTTTAACCCTTCATTATATGCTTACTTTTGTTAGCTGGAGCCAGCAATAGTCTCCTACATTTTTTTTATGTAGACCAGCCAGTAGATGGGGACAAAAACCTACAAGAACATATTAGTAGAGCCAAAGGAGGAAGCAGCATGTCCTATAGCTTTGTAGTAAGTGGACTGTTCAAATTTAACTGAATGGATCCTCAGCTGGGAGAGCTCTCTGTGGGTCCCTATGATGAATGCTAAAAAAGCTGCCTTAGAGAGAGCAGGATAGTAGAGGGTAGAGACAGAGTTGGAAACATAAGTTAAAAACAGTTATGGAAAACCTTTCCCCCCCTTTTTTGATTGAGGAGAAGGCTAGCAAAGCTGTGGGCAGGAGGAGCAGTCCAACTTAAATAGGATGAATGTATAAAAGAAAACAACCATATAGACACACATGGGCTTCCACCCAGCTCAAGTTCCAGTCCTGTGTGCCTTGTTTTACAGGGACCAGCACCCAGACATTCAGTGGCTGAAAAAGAAACATCACAGGCAGGCATCTTGGGGACATCGCCTCAGGCTACTGCTCAAGCTCCCAGGGTTTGGCCGACGCTGCAGAAGGAGTGAGTAAAGGGGCTCAGTCAGACATCGTCACCATTGATTATGTGAATGTGAGTAACTCCTAAACGCATTTTAACAAACAGCTGGGTTTGCACAGCCACAGTCAGTGTGTATTTCAGTGGGCTGGCCATTCAGTAACGCACAGTTGGCCAAACAATATAGAAAGAGGAAGGAGCAAATTTGTGCCAAAGAAATAATGAACCACAAAAAACAAGAATTTCATTCTCTGTAAGGGTTAGTGTACAAAATGCCATTAAAGTCAGTAGAGCCCACCTACTCCACCAGAGAATTTGGCCCCAATGTTTGAGTTCAGAATCAACACTGGGTGCCTAACTGGCTGCTGACTCTGATTTACTCCCACGATCAAAAAGCAGGCAGCTGTTGGAGTAAAAGTGTTGTTGTTCTATATGCTGAAATCTCTGAGAGTGAAATTACTTTCTCTCACTACAGAGGAATGTTCAGTGGGAGGCCAGGAGGTGTAGGTATGATGGAGGGGTCTCGTCCTGTTACTGGGAAGGGAAAGAAGGGAATCTGAAGGATGCTTCCATTAGGAGGTGTGAGAGAGGTGTAGAGGTACTGAAAACAGCATACAGGTGCATAACACAGAGGGCCCGAGTCCTACGGGTTAATGCTGCTCCTGAGTCAGCCAGGGTGAGGGAGGGCATCAGAAAGCAACATGAGGCTATCTTCCTCTCCCCCGCCTCCCTCCCCCCCCAGGAGCGCAGTGTGCTGCCTTTACAATGCACCCAGCCCTGGAACAAGCAGCACGTTCAGAGTTCAAACTTGGACCACCCCATATGTAGCATCAGTTGTGTGTTTTAAATATTCAGTTTCTCCCTCCTCCTTTTGGTGTCCATAATTAGTTGCATTTTATTTCCTAGCAAAGCATTTAACACAAAAACTAAGCAGCATGTTACACGTTAATTGCATTGTTGGGAAGTTGCCATAGTGCTGTTTTTCAGTAGGACACTTGGAAACAGATTTGAGGCTCAATGTGATATCTCCAAAGTATTTGTAAAACAAGTACCAGTCAAGAGATCGGTGTGTAAAAATATACAGTGGAATTCAGTTTTGGAGATTGCCATTTGGAGTGATACTTCAGCTGCCTGGATTTAAAAAAAAAATTACTTTCCAAAAGCCATTTCATGTTAGTGCTGATGCATTTGTCCTTGGTATAAGCTGCTCAGGGATCATTGAGTTGTAAGGATTCGACTGGAAGGAACGTTTGTGTTTTTTTTCCTGAGTGCCACTTGACTTTAGGTAAGAATATTACAGTTGTGATAACCTGACTGACTTGTTCTAGCATTGAAATGTCGTGTTATTGCATGATAGACATGTTGCTTCTGTGCCCATTTCTGATTTGTGAAGTTCACTGTAGTTTTGGCACTAGATTAGAAAAAGTGATCATAGAGCAGGTTTGCCCAAATCATTCCTGATGGAACAAGATAATTTGTATAATTTATGAAAATTATTTAATGCATGTGAAAATGATTTTATATAGTGACGCATGCCTGCAAATGTACTTGGAATGTTTTCTTTGATGAAAAATAACACAAACTACAGCCTGTGTAGATCTCATTTGTTCTTTCTTTATTATAGTTCTGAATATGAGAAGGAAACGCAGTTCATAGGCAGGTTTCTGGTGTCTGCCTCTGGTCAATGGATATTATTCTTTGCTATGTCTTTTTACTTGGAAGGTGCTTGGATACCAATGATGAAAACCAATATGGGAATCTAGCTAGCTGTTGAATGGATAGACTTACTCGGGTCAAGATATCCTGGGTCGAGTGGCTCCACAGACAGAATGCCTTAAAAAAGCTGCCTCTTAAGTGCCCAACTGGAGTCCAAATGATAACCTGATAGGCTTGGGCACCTGTATGGGAGTCAAGACCACTCCCAATAATTGAGGAGGAGATGTCAATACCAAGAGAGGGAAAATTGATTTTGTAGTGAGCCAGCCACTCCCAGTCCCTATTCAAGCCCTAATTAATGGTGCTAAATTTGCAAATGAATTGTAGCTCTGCAGTTTCTCTTTGAAGTCTGTTTTTGAAGTTTTTTTGTTGAAGGATGGCTACTTTTAAATCTGTTAGTGAATGTCCAGGGAGACTGAAGTGTTCTCTTACTGGCTTTTGTATGTTACCATTCCTGATGTCTGATTTGTGTCCATTTATTCTTTTATGTAGAGACTGTCCGATTTGGCCAGTGTACATGGCAGAGGGGCATTGCTGGCACATGATGGCATATATCACATTAATAGATGTGCAGGTGAATGAGTGTGGGTCATGTGGTTGGGTCCTCTGATGGTGTCGCTAGAGTAGATATGGGGACAGAGTAGGCAATGGGATTTGTTACAGGGATTGGTTCCTGGGTTAGTGTTTCTGTGGTGATGTGGTGTGTAGCTGCTGGTGAGTATTTGCTTCAGGTTGTGGGGAAGACAAGGAAGAATTTGGAATTAACGTTTTTGTTCCTTTTCAACCCAAGGAGCCAGTCAAATTTCGGGGCCCTGGGAATGTTCCAGTTGGAAGTAGAATTGATGGAGGCTGCTATTCTTTGATGTACTCTTATTTATTTACAAGAAATATACAAAGTTCTGCTTCTCTGAATGCAGGAGGAACTCAGACCAAAAGGAGTGGTTTTTTAGCTTACTGCCCCAACCCTCTTTACCCAACAGACGCAAAAGCTTTATCTCTAGCTTTTTTTCCCAATTCATACTGTACTCAGAGGATACTGTTTGGCTTTTTTGCCTGTGTAGTCTCTCTGTTTTTGTCTCTTCTCACTTTTTGTGTGTTTTCTCATATCCGCACACACCTAGTTACAATACCCAGTAGATATCTCTCTCACACACACTCTCACTCACACACACCCCGCTAGTTTCTTCCAACTATTTTAAGAGAAGGGCACATTCACATCAGGCCGCCCAGAGGGAGGGGGCAATTTGCCCCGGGCCCCCCGAGAATATAGTATTATATAGTATTGCCCCTGAATCCTCTGGGCGGCCCTGATTCACACATCAGTTAGAACAAAGGTTTTACGCAGTTCATATCAGTATACATCAGTGTGATTGGAAATACAGACATCTATAATACGTAGAGAGATTTGGAGACTGGTATCTGAGAATGTTTTATCATCATCATGTTGCACGCCTCATTCTAAATAATGAGCTCGCTTGACTCCCACTAAAGTTACTTGGCGTTGAGGGATCACAATACCTAATGGAACTGGGCCCTATTTGTGTCTGGGTTGTGTCTAGGAGGTAAATACATGTAGCAACATTCTCACTTTTACTTTACAGGTACTCAACAATCAGTGATGACAGGACAATGGGAAAGGAGGTCTCTAGTGCAAGGTGTAAAAAGACACTACATTTGCAAGCTAGGTTTCCTTCTTTAGTCTTTCCCTTTCCTGCACAATGTGAAAGTGAAGCTGTATGAGATGCAGTCAGGTACGCCAGGTAGAGCAATACAGTGCACTCTACTGCTTATCTGAAGGTCGTTTAGGCTGTATGGACAATCCCTGCTGAATAACACAGGTGCTTAAAGATCAAAAATTAAAATCAAGAATGCAGCAGAATGTATTTGCCATCTCACTCAGAGATGCACACAGGGCCCAGTCCTGCTAGGAAAAGGCCCCCAATTCCCATTGACCTCAGTGGGAGTAGAGGGAGCTCAGTAGCTAGAAGGAAGCACTCAGCACTTTGCAGGGACAAGCTGATAATCAGAACAGTGTCTGTCTATCACACCATACTCCTCCATTGCCCCTACTCATTATTATTTGTATTGGAGCAGTACCTGGAAGCCCTAGCCCTGTTGTGCTAGGCACTGTACAGACTAACAAAGAGACAGACTCAGTCCCAAACAGTTTACAGTCACAGTGCAGAACAAGGGACTACCTAAATGGACAGGGGGAACAAAAGGTAAGAGTGAGCCCAATATTCCAGTTTCAGCTCCTTACATAGGCTGTTACTTACCCGTCTCCCCCCCACCCACCCCCCCCACACACACACACAAAGAAGGAAATGCTTAAATTGTTCTTTTCTTTCATAGATATGGAAATATATGTATAATATCTATGAGAGCGGGTTGCCTGCGTTTGCAGGGACCTAGCCTTGATGACCTTTCCAGTGCTATGTCCTATGTTCCTTTCTTGGTGGCGTTCCAAGAGGACTCCCTTTTCACTTGATCTTTCTAAACCATGCCCTAGAGCTCAGACTTCTCCAGCTCTGCTTTCACCTGAGATCGGGATTTTTTTTTTAAATGACCATTTAAAATCTCAGAAAGGAAAAAGACTTGGCATCGTTTGAGTTACTCCAGAAATACACCAGTGAAACTGATATCAGAATCTGACTCATTGACTTCAGTGGAGTAATACTCCAAATTACACTGGTGAAAGTGAGATCAGAATTGGACCGTAACATTCAAGCATAGTAACATTCGGGTTAAATATATATTATTTTTTTAGCTCCTTGGCTACATAGGATCATAATCGATATACAAAAGGACTTCAGGCTTATCTACATGCAAAGTTGCACCAAGTGGGAATTAAAATCAATCTAGTTAAACTGGTGCAAAAGGCTGTATGGGCACCCATAAATACATATATGCCTGGCTTAAAGTGGTTCAGCTGAAATTGATTAGGAACAGGTTTACACTAAGATGTAATAAGTACAAGTCACTCTTAAAACAAAATTAAAATGATGATACAGGGTTTAGCACTGATTTAACTAAATTGGTTTAAAAACAGATTTAAGTTAAACCGGTGCAACTTCTATGGGTAGATAAGCCCCAATCATGCTTGCGTCCTTCCATCCCCCTACAATTTGAAAAGAAAGGATACTTTTCAAACCAACAATACAAGCACAAAGTATCAGTGAATTAGGCTTTGGAATGACTAAGCTAGCTACTGTATCGTTCACATTAATCATTCATGTTTGATATTTCGCCAGTTGGAACACACGGTATAATCTCTTGTGATGTATCAGTTTGTCCTTCATGTATTTTAGGGAGTTCAAAGAGTTGCACTGCTACTTGCTCGTTACGGAATAACTATATCGAATCACAAACTTGACTTTGCAGTGGATTCCCGCAGAGCTATTTTTACCTCAGTAATATAACAGTTTTTAAAAGTCCTCTGCTCTGGAACGAGCGAGTTCAGGGAGGCAGATTGAGAATGTCAGATCCTAGCTATCAATACTCAGGTGAGGTCTTGACACTCTTCGATCAAGTGACAGTCACTTTGCAAACTGTAAACCTGCTGCCCTAATTGTGGCTCACTTACTTTCAGTGGGAGCCATGCGTGTGCATCTGAAGGCAGAACGGGACTTTTTTCTTCAACTGGCTAACGTGAAAATGTCCTTGCAAAAATGGTAGGACTCAGTGCTTGTGTGTTTAAAGAATAAAAGGCTGGTTGTGCGTTCTGGGTGTTCCTATCCATGCATTCAGTAAAACAGGGAGCACTTACAGGGAAAATCTGTGTGCCCTGGTATCCGACTCCAAGTGTTTCAGCAGGTGACAGTGGAAAACTGGAACAACCCTAGCTCCTGATATTCTAACAACGTGCGGTGCTGAGCATCTCTGTCATTCTGCTGAGCCTCATCAGCCTCCATTGAAGTTGAGACTGTGTAGCACTTCTCAGGAATGGTCCTTAGTTTATAACATCAGTCCTCTGCTCTGGCTGCCAGGTATTCAGTGCAGCTTGGGCACCTCCCACTACAGCTGAGTTGGTAACTCCTTGTGGGATGTAGGCTATGCATTCTTGGATTGCAGGGTAGCTTCCCCACATGAAAGATGGATATGTTACATTGAGGGCTGCAAGTGGCACATGGGACTGGAAGGAAGGTACATTTATTTTAACTCTTCTCTCTCTCTCTCTTTTTTTTTTAATTTTTTTTAAATGGGGGAATAGCTCAGGTTCCCCAAAAGCTGAGCTGCCCCTGCTTCTCAGGTCTCTGCTCTACCATTTCAGATCTGGCTGGTTGAAACTGTAACCTTCTGGTTTTCTTGAACACAAAGAAAAGTTTTTCAGAACATATTTTAGTTATTGTCTATTTCAGTTTCTAAGACATAAGTACTAGAAACCACGTCCCAAGCTCTGACCACAACTGTTAATCGCTGAAACTGACAACCCTAATTTTAAAAAACTGTATAACTGTCACTTAAATCCACTACCAGCTGTCCATACAATCATAATCCATTCCAGCCCCACAAATTAATTATACTCTGTTAACAACTCACCCCATCCAACCTTCTGCCCAGCCCTCTCTCAAATGCCAGATTTAAAAGATTAACTTTGCCGCGTGTCTGAAAGGCTGAAAAAATCTGAGTTGTGGTGGCCATGGGGATGAAACATATTTGAGAGTCAAGACCCTGGCCACCTGCTTCTCCTCTTCTATGCAGAGGCTGCACCAGCTTGATTGCCTCTGCCGACGATAAAACAACCCAGACCATTTAGAGCTTTAAAGGCCTTGAAGTCTCCCCAGAAGCCCACAAGCAGCCAGAGCAGCTGTCTGAGGATCAGAGTAATGTGCTCCCAACATAAAGCTCCATGTAATAAGTGGCCTGCGGGATTCCAAACTCACTTCAGCTTCTGAAAGGTCTCAAGATGTAGCCCCAAGGAGAGTAGATGGTAGGAGTCTGATTTTGAGGAGACTGGATAGATCTCAGAACGAGGAGCAATAGTCTAAAGTTGCAGCGGGGGAGGTTTAGGTTGGATATTAGGAAACACTACTTCACTCGGAGGGTGGTGAAGCACTGGAATGGGTTACCTAGGGAGATGGTGGAATCTTCATCCTTAGAGGTTTTTAAGGCCCGGCTTGACAAAGCCCTGGCTGGGATGATTTAGTTGGGGATTGGTCCTGCTTTGAGCAGGGGGTGGGACTAGATGACCTCCTGAGGTCCCTTCCAACCCTGATAGTCTATGATTCTAAATGTAGACAGGTCTGCATCTGAAGCAATATGAATACACCTATGCAAGCTCTTTGGGGGCAGGGACTGTGTCTTACTCCATATTCTGTACAGTGCAGAGAATGGCATTACCACTCAATAAATAACATAAAGTGCAAACGAAAATATGTGTGTATATTTTATAGAATCATAGAATATCAGGGTTGGAAGGGACCTCAGGAGGTCATCTAGTCCAACCCCCTGCTCAAAGCAGGACCAATCCCCAACTAAATCATCCCAGCCAGGGCTTTGTCAAGCCTGATCTTAAAAACCTCTAAGGAAGGAGATTCCACCATCTCCCTAGGTAACCCATTCCAGTGCTTCACCACCCTCTGAGTGAAATAGTGTTTCCTAATATCCAACCTAGACTTCCTCCACTGCAACTTGAGACCATTGCTCCTTGTTCTGTCATCTGATACCACTAAGAACAGTCTAGATCTATCCTCTTTGGAACCCCCTTTCAGGTAGTTGAAAGCAGCTATCAAATCCCCCCTCATTCTTCTCTTCCACAGACTAAATAATCCCAGTTTCCTCAGCCTCTCCTCATAAGATATGTGCTCCAGCCCCCCAAATCATTTTAGTTGCCCTCTGCTGGACTCTTTCCAATTTTTTCCACATCCTTCTTGTAGGGTGGGGCCCAAAACTGGACACAGTACTCCAGATGAGGCCTCACCAGTGCCGAATAGAGGGGAATGATCACATCCCTCGATCTGCTGGCAATGCTCCTACTTATACAGCCCAAAATGCCGTTAGCCTTCTTGGCAACAAGGGCACACTGTTGACTCATATCCAGCTTCTCGTCCACTGTAACCCCTAGGTCCTTTTCTGCAGAACTGCTGCCTAGCCACTCGGTCCCTAGTCTGTAGCAGTGCATGGAATTCTTCCGTCCTAAGTGCAGGACTCTGCACTTGTCCTTGTTGAACCTCATCAGATTTTTTTTGGCCCAATCCTCTAATTTGTCTAGGTCCCTCTGTATCCTATCCCTACCCTCCAGCATATCTACCACTCCTCTCAGTTTAATGTCATCTGCAAACTTACTGAGGGTGCAATCCACGCCATCCATGAAGATATTGAACAAAACCAGCCCCAGGACCAACCCTTGGGGAACTCCACTAGATACCGGCTGCCAACTAGACATGGAGCCATTGATCACTACCCGTTGAGCCCGATGATCTAGCCAGCTTTCTATCCACCTTATAGTCCATTCATCCAGCCCATACTTCTTTAACTTGCTGGCAAGAATAGCTGCAGTGAGTGTGTGTTTGGATAAAATTATGTGTGCTCACATTGAGTATGTTCTAAATACAGTATTACTTAGATCCAAGAGATTGTGTAGATTTTTTGTATACTCTGTGCATGCAAGTGGTGTGTTAGAGAACTCCATTGAGGTACAACATGGATGAATTTGGTTCATAGTGTTTTCTAGTTTTCTATAGGCCTTTTTGCATCTACCAAAATGATCTTCAGTAAAGGTGGATTCAGAAAAAAGTAGTTGATTCTTTTCATGAATAGCATGAATTTATATAATATTCTTTAAAAATGCTGAATCTTTTTTCACTAAACCAGCATGTGTGTGTTTATATGTTTTCAGGGCTCAAAACTGGATGTCAGCATAACAACTGAGTTAGAGATGCTGGGTGTTCAGGTCTTTGTATGATGATATGCTGCCAGTCATGGAAATATTTCATAAACTCCCCATCCACAGCAAGGGTCACAAAGGGGCAGTTTTTAGGACCTTGCATGGTAATGCAGGCTCCTCTGCTAAGCCACTTTTCTCTGCATCTGTGAGGTTCCAGCCCTTAGTGCAGGTGTTAGGACCTTGTGTTAGAGGCAGAGTAATTAGTGCTGATTCAGGATAGTGGGAGGATCTTACTAGCTTGTGAGGAGTTGAAAGGTGCTGGAGGATCAAGCTGGAGCAAAAGGATCTACAGAACTAGATCTGAAGAGGCCCAAGGAACTCCCACATGCGGGGAAAAAGCTTTAAGCTGATGTCAAACTCCAGGAAGGGGACAAGTTTGGACTATATGCAGTGTGAGTATATTCTGCCTGCTTACTCAGGGTTCGAGGACAGTTTCTCTGACTACTGTGGAGGGGATCCTTCCCCCTTTATAACTGTGGTTTTTAAAGATTCAGAATCACTGTGTGCTCTGCAGATCTGCCACGCCGCCCTTGTGATGGGTTGCTGTAAAATTAATCCCAGTCGTGGGATGGAGAATTTTGCCACTTGGTTCCAATAAGACATTTTTAGAATTGCACTGACAATTGTTTGTTGATGATCACACTTATTTAAACAGTCCCATGGCTGAAGAACGTTGGCTTTTGTCAATGGGCTTTTGTGTTTTGCATGTGCTACTCAGAATAAGTGGCTGCGGTTTAAATGCCTAACAGAAATTCAGCTGGCTCTCCAGATAGCACAAATAAAAGGAAAGAAAACTTTGTTAACTATAACACAATAAGGATATGGGGCCTTTTGGCCCATACATTGGTTTGAAATAGCTTTACAGAGACCTATGCATTATGAGAGGAGAAAAAAGTTCTGTGCCATAGAGTGGTGTGCGCACGTTGCTCTTACTCGAGAGAGATGGTCTTGAGCGGTGCTTGATTTAGAGGAAACAGTAAGGTGGTGATTTCACTGTTTGTCTTCCCAACCCAGTGAAAACAAACAATATCATAAGTCCAAATGGACAAAGGCCACTGAATTCTCCTCTCATTCTATTCTCATTGGACAATCTGCTGACCGTGGAGTTGCTCTAGATTTATGCTAGTGTAACGGAGAGCAAAAATTTGGCCCAGTGTGTTTGATGACAGAATTTAGGTGCCCCTTTAGGTATTATCCTAAACCAAAAGACTGATTACAGGTTCACAGCAGGGTTTCTAGGGAGCTTTTCCTAGTATAGTAACAAAAGTCATTTTCTCCACAAAATGTAGGGAAGGAAGAATACTATTAAATCAGTCACACACTAGCCTTTCCCTTGCAGTCACTGTTCTGCTTACTTCCTCAAATGTAATTAATTAGTGTTTGTAGTGGCTGGAGAAGGGGGCCTAGACACACAAGGTGGAGAGACGGCCAGGTGTTGAGGGAGGTAAGATAAGATAACTGAAATGAGCACATTTGGTACCGTAAGTAGTTGTTGCAGCATCTGCTTTTACACCCATGTAATTTCAGTGGAGTTACTTCTTACTAACAGTAGTGTAGTTAAGAGCAGAGTGGGTCCTTGGATGTTGTTTAGTTGCTTTTCTAGTTTGGCTACAGTACACAAGCCATAAAAATGGGTGTTCTAGTGTCAACAACAACAAACTTGATCAGAGTATCCTAACTGTAAGTTAGCATTGATGGTCCAATATCAATTCAGTTAGGGTTGTTTTTTCCCTTCACCCAATTTACAGCCCAGGATCTGTCATTGAGAAAAGCATATGAACCCTAGAATAAAGGCAGGCTACCCTGTGACAAAGGTGCAATGAAACACGCTCCAACTGCATCACACACCATGGAGGGGCCACTGAAGCTGTTGCTAAATACCAGCCAGCTGATGGTAATGAACCGCTCGACAGGCAGCTGTAATTATCTGGGGAATCAGTAGAGAGAAAAAACGTCTTTCTGAGCCACTGAACTAGAAAATAGGCTTTTTATAGGATCATCATAATCTCTGGCTAACAACAACATGAAGACTGTAGTTCTAAGAAAACTATGGCAGGGCAGTTCAATTATGTATAATTTATTCATAATTCTCTCATCTATTTCCCTTCTTACATCCTTACTCGCAACAAATTTGTGTTCAGTGAGCTCTGATTGGAGAGGCAGCCATGACTAAGGAGCTGGTCAAGCTTCTGCTAGGCAGTATTAGATGCTCTGGAAGGATGTGATAAGAATGACAAAGCTAGGATAAACTGCCTTCCACATCACCAGCGTGGCTGTTGGTTGTCACCACTGTAAGTAAGATGGAAGTTGTCCAAATTTTAGAATCTTTTTTTACATTAAAAAAAAAAATCAAATTAAATCAAGATGTAAACAAGAGAGGCAGATTCTGCTCCCCGTCACCCCAACAGAAATCTGGATTTAAAAATGCCACTCACTCCACTCACTTGTACTAGTCTTACACTGATATAACACTATTGACTTCCAGGGAGTGACCTCTAATTTACATTGCTATGAGAGAAGAAACTGGAGTAATTCTTTAGTGTGACTGAGAGCAGAATTTACTGCTGCAATAACGTTAATAGTTTAAAGGTTTGATCTATTTTTTAACAAATCAGTATGCCTTTAAAAGAAAGTTTAGATACCTGCACTTGGTTGTTTCCCCTGAAAATTATAGCGTATCGAAACTGTTTAGTGATTATTATTTTTACGGCACCCAAAAATATGCTAGGTATATTTACAGTACAAATAACAAAATACGAAGTGTAACTGTCATCTTAGGAGAGATCAGGTCCTTTCTATTTTTAATTATTTTTGTAAAACTGTCTTTTTATTAAGACTTTGTCATAATGCAGAGAAGGGGGGTTGAGGCCCTGGAGTGGGACTCGAGAGAGCTGGATTCCATTCCCAGATGTGCCATGGATTTCCTGTGCAACTTGGCCAAGTTGCTTAATCTGGGTCAGTTTCCTATTTGTTAAATGGGAATGATAATGTACCCTTTCCCTTACGCTTTGTTGCCTATTTAGATTGTAAGCTCTTCAGAGCAGAGAATGTCTCTCATTGTGTGTGTGTACAGTGCCTGTCACCGTGGGGCCCTGTTCTAAGTTGATGCCTCTAAGGATGTGTTTACACTGCAAAAATAAACCCGTGGCAGAGAGTCTCAAAGCCCAGGTCTACATATTTGGGATCATGGGGTCACGCTATAGTGCTAAAAATAGCCATGTAGACATTCTGTCCGAGTCTACATAGCAATTTTCAGCACCATAGCTCAAGCCTGAGTCGGTAGAACCAGGCTCTGAGACTTGCTGCCGCAATGTGCTGCTTTTTTTTTCCTGTCGTGTTTTGAATTCGTTGTGTTTTTGTTTTGCAGTGTAGGCATACCCCAAGTGCTACTGTAATCACCTAGGCTGCAACTCTGTGGAGTCTCATTCATGTGTAAGAAAATCTCAAGGGGACTGTTTGTGAGAATAAGGACTATTATGTTGAGTTGAGCTCCGCAGGATCTTCTAGTGTAATCGTCTTGGGGCAAAGACTCTGCCTTACTTTGTTTGGTGCTGTACAGAACTTAGGGTTGACACTAAACAAATAATACATTACAGTCTTGATCCAGTAACCATTGGTGATGAAAGGAAATGTAAATGCCAGCTCCACAGAACAGAAATGTCATTTGTGAAAAGCATCATTGACTTCCTTGTTAAGAATGGACTTTGTGATATCAAAGATAGTAACCTGACTCTTTGCTAGACTGAACTACATAAAACGTAATCCTTAAGATTGCTCATGTTTTTACCATAAATAACATGACATTCTGTCACTTTTTTTTCTGCAAACCTACATGATTTTAGAAACACTGAAAGTTATGTTGCTACAAGAATATAAGAGAGTTACAAATACTGTTTTGTATAACTATTAAATGAAAGGTAACGGTACAGGTACAAAATTAAGTTTTCTGTACCAAAAAACAAACAAACCCAAAACAACAACCTCCAACAACCATTGGAATGCTTGACCCATTTCATAGGATATTGAAGTCATTCAGGCAGATCCAGGGCAGGGCTGCTATTACTTGTAAAGCGTCATAGGTGCCCAGGTCACTTCTTGTAGACAAGGTGACGAGCCCGGCTCCAAGGAACTTACCATTGAAGACTCCATCCCCGCAACAGGAAGGATCCGCTATGGTCTACCCCTGTTCCTGTCCCCCTGTCTTCAATGGGACTCTGCATAGACACAAAGTCTACTCAAGAGATACAAAAAAGGATCTGGGCCTAAATTAGACTTAACACAGCCAAGGAAAAACATAAATAAAGGGAGCAGGAAAGGAGCAATAAGGGTCTCCCCTCCACAAAAAAAGGTTTCTTTTGGCTGAATAACCTCTCCCCTACTCCTTTACCTGTAGCTGTCCGTTTGGAGGGGCTGATTGAAGGAGATTGATGGGCTCATTCTCCTGGGCTGAGGATCACCATTTCCTTCCCCTGAAAAAACAGTGGGGAGGGAGAGATGTGAACTGCTTTTCCCCAAAGTGGAGGTGGTGGTGAGAGTAGCAAGGAAAGGAAAGGAAAAAATGGGAGGGACAGGAGAGCGGCTACCAGAGAGGAAACAGGAGGACAAGGATGTGGATTAATGGGAGAAATGAGAGGGGTGACTGGGACAGATGGGAGGGGGGAAGCCCTTTCCTTTGTGCGTATGAGGCTTGGAACTGATAGGAGGGGCATGAAGGAATACAACCATGACACTGAGGTGTCATTGGGCCTGGTGGGGGTGGGGAAGGAGAGACAGGTTCACACTCAGAAAATGTCTGGTGGCAGCGGGGAGGAGCTGGTAGTGGGAACCTAGGCGTAGGAGGTAGCAGTGCTTCCTGCTCTGGTGGGGAAGTGAAGCAGCTATGTATGGCAACCGTTGGATATCTGGGAACCTGACTACAAATACCACATCCTTCAAGAACCTAAATGCAGATACTCAATTACTAGGGTGTTGTGTTGGACTTAATGAATAATGACCCGAATTACATGTGCCACTGCCACAGCATCTTGTTAGGAAACAACCACCATAGCTCAGCCCAGATCAGGAGTGACCAAAAGTTGTTAGCACCTGGTGGCCGTTGACTGGAAGCAGCACTGGGCCCAGAAACGGTGTTTCAGCGTCAGCCAGCCTTCCGCCAGGCATGTTCACACCACTGCAAAAATGGCTGTTTTCCAGAACCACTTTGGTGATCAAGTGGCTATTTTAAAAAATAGCTATTGGATGGGATTGATGGGAGGGAAGCTCCAGGATAAGGGGTTGCAGCATTGCCAACTCTGAGTCCTGTGATAGTTGGTGTTTTTCTTAAAACCCCAGCTGAGGAATGGAAGACGTTGCACAAGAATCTCTGCTTTTACTTGTAAAAAGGTAAGTTTCTGGCCCTCCTGGCTACCGAGAAATGTTTGAAAACATGAAGCAAATATGACCTAGAGGTTCAGAAACCAAAGAAAAGGATGCCCCAAAATCTAATTTTTAAGATAACCTCATGATTTGGGGAGAGAGGGGGGCCTATCTCATGATTCTTGAATGCTTGAGGTTGGCAATATCCGCACTTAGCTACCAAGGTGACAGAGGCATTAGAAATACCAGAGAGAGTCTAGATACAGGGGGCATCATTCCAAGGTGGCAGTCTTCTATCTTGGCTAATTCTTGAGCAAAAACAGAATCAAGCCCATGAAGCTTCCTGTGATGAGGGAGCATGTTTACCTGCAGCATTTGATATACCTATTCTGTAGGTGTCACTTGGACGCTGCCCTGGAACTGCAAACTGATGGAGGAGCCCTCGCCACCTCTCACACCCCTCTGGGCTGTGGAGTGATGCTGCCAGTACTGGTTGACCTTCCCCCACCTTTGATATCCAAATTATGGTTGCCTTTGGCATATGTGCTCCAAGGCACAGCGGGGAAGGCATCCCTGTGACCTCTCCTTTCCCAGCACAGCTCTGCCGAGCAGCCATAATGTGGCCTTTCAAATCAAGAGAGTATTTCCTGCTGTTCTTTAAACAATTTGGTATTAGGTGCTGTAAAAATGAGGATTAAATTGTCTAGTGTAGTCAGCAATCCATTCTGTGCACAGCTCATCTGGGCCAGGATTTAGGCAGGCTCTGTGTTGGCTGTGGTCCTGGGTGCTACTGGGTCTGTGTATGTCCAGCAGACTCCCCTTGTGCTAACTACTCTCAAGCCCCGTCTCTTCTCCATTGCTAGGGACACTGCAATTAGCAATGTCCCTTCTATTTTGGGGTGTTTTTTTTTTTTTGACATGCATCACTTCATTAATACTATCCCTAGTGGTACAAAGAGGTAAGGGAGGAATGCCTGCATTACCCAAAGCAAAGATGAAGCAATCAATGGAGCCAAACATGCTTTCACTTATAGTGGCATAGGCAACGCTGTTGATTTATGTGGAATTGCTCCTGATTTACCCTGTGGTGAGATCCCAGTGAGGCCCAGTGTGTGAGTTAGACACAGGCGCAGAAGCCTAGCTAGTGACATAAGGACATTAGGCCAACAGCTGCTAACATTGTGAATCTAAACCAGGTCAGACCAAGTGAGATTATTTGCAAATTCTGTTAATTTCATTGTAGGGTTTGCTTGAGGAGTGTGCCATTTGTTTTTTTTAAATACAAACTATTTATATTAAGAGACAATCAGACACATTAGGAGCACCCCAGATGAGATTTTATGTATACATGTATCTTTTTTTTTTTCTCCTTCTTCTTTTTTAATTCTATGTGAAGCATTTAGGGCTTGGCACACCACAAGACTCTTCCACAGATCTGAAAAAATTGGGACTCACAGGGTTCACAAAGAGGTTTATCCCAATTTAACTAAATCAATTTATAATCTTTGTGTAAACTGGGCCTAAGTCCATTTTTTTAAAAGACCGTCCAAGTATGTGCAATTTTAGGTACATAAGCAAGTGTCAAGATTTTAAAATTAAGGTAAGGTGTTTTTTTTTTTTAAAACTTGGTTATGGCTAAAGCATGGATTTGCTGCAAGATGGGGCATTAGAACCATGCCCTAGCCTCCTGTACCTAGGTTAGATCACAAATTCGTTGGGCCCTGTCCACAGTGGTGGGTCAAAGGCTAATAGAACCCAATTTTGCTACAGCAGAGGTTACAAGATGCATGAGCATAATTTTTCTACTCTGTAGTTTAGCCATTGTTTCTGAGGCTTCTTAGATTAGATTGCCATAGTGTCACCAACTCAAGTCAAAAGCACATTCCTTCTTTAGCCTACCTAGTACAATAGGTGTGCTTGGGATATTGGACTGTGGGTGGTTGTTATTCCTCAGCCAGTTATTTATAGCAACAGATATTAATGGGATATAATAAACAAACATGACAATATGGCTCAAAGAGAGCTAGCTAAAAATGTCCTTCCACCCAGCACAAGACTAGCTGAACTCACTAAGTTCTGTCATTAGACTAAAATGAGCTCCTTTCAATTTTGCTTATCTGTAACTAGACTTTGCCTTATGCTCCCCAATCGTAGGTTTCATTCTCCAAATGTATAGCCCGAGAAACACCCCTTTCCCTGTCCTTCACTACAGGGTATAGTATCAAAGGAAGCCAGTCTTGGACCTTGATCCCAAATCCATTGAAGTCAATGCAAGTCTTTCCAGTGACTTCTGTTGGCTCTGGATCATGCCTACAATGGGTCACATGGCCAGCTGGAAATGGCTCTGTGTCAGTACGGCCCATCACAGGTTTGGTTTCCCAGCGTTCCGTGATGTGTTGCTGCCTGGGCAGACTGGAGAGTGCGGAGTCTGGAAGAACATCGTGTTTGCCTAGACTTGCACCCCTAATTTGGCACCTCAAGTGATGGGTAAGGAACTGCATGACAAAACATGGCTATCCTTGTGTGGTGATGGTGTTCTATGTCTTTGTGGTGGTACTGAGACTATCAGCCTGAGCAAGGGAGGATCATTAGCACATCTTGCAAAATTATCTTTCACTGCAAACTTAACACAGTCCCTTCCCATATCAGGATGTGCCATTTACTGGAGACAGCTGGAGAAAAAGCAAACTCAGAATTTTGTTTTCAAAGGAGGAATTACTTGCAGCACCTTTCCCCATTGGAAACTGAACAGTGATTTCCATTGATTCAATGCTGCCCGTGAATGACATTCCGTTTCCCCAATGTACTACTATTGACAAAACCCCAATATGAGATTCCAATCAATCATTTCAGCTCCGTATTTTAAAATGCAATTTTAAGGTGGAGAGAGATAGAGACACCCACACCCTGGACCATAGACACATATCATAGCTAACCCCGTACATACAGAACAGGGAATATAATACAGCAATCCCTGATGTAACTTCACAGAAGTAAATGAACTTTACATTTCTGATCTTTGACTCTGGCCTCTCTTGCATGAGCTAAAGGAGCAGCTCTAGTAGCCCAGCCAGACCAGGGCATTGTTAAATCAGAGCAGGTAAGATCTTCAGGTCTATTCCAGTCAGTAGAAAGCTATGATACATCTACTCCTTCTACCTCAGAAAGTGAGATCTCCTTGAAGTGTTGTAAGACACTTTGAAAGAGTGTGAAGTGAATGGAGAGATGCTCACCATTAGCAGCTGTTTGTGATTACTACCACAAGAACAAAGTGGTCATGGATTGAAGCTGGAGAAGAACTGTGTCTACAGTCTCTGTTCTCTGGGCTCCAGTTTGATACCAAAAATAACTTACTGATATCAGTTTCTTGATATAGTTTAATGACTGTGAAGTACAAAGTGGACAATGTTGTGTTCAAAGGCCCCATCTGCCCTAGCAAATCTTCAGATCATAACATGGTTTTCAAGATTGTTTTTATTTATCAATCTAACCTGATGCATTTTTAGATCATCCTACATCGTTGTGTCTAGGTGACAAGGTTCTTGAACTTGCTTTGGATAACATGGGTAATATGCAAGTGCCTGAGTAGGTGGTTCCATTTTTTTTATGATGATTGTTGAAAACCACTCTAGGATCTGATTTTTTCTAATGCTGTATTTTGGGCGAGCCAATATGCAGGTGACTTCTGGCATAGGTGTATCCCAATAATTCCTTAAACCTTTGTCTGTCTTCAAATACTTGAGGAAATAGTTCTCTCAAAAACAAAACAACTCTAGTAAACTCTTAGCTTGTAACTTTTGTGCATGCACGATTTCTATTTTATTGATTAATGAACTTGATTAGGCAACTTGCTACATGCACACCTATTGGCTTTAGTGGCAGTTGACATGGAGAGATGACACCTTGTATGAACTGGGAATATAATAACCAGAGTAAAAGAAGGTGCTGATTGAATCAAGAGATTGATGATGAGATACACAGTCTCTATAGCTAACATTTTCAAAGGTGCCTAAATTAGTGGTTTAAACCAGGATAATGCTGGTGGAGATTGTAAGTTTTTACCATTAACATCTATTTGGACACCTACAGGATAGCAATTAATGGTCTCAGCACGGTTTCTAATGGACCAGTGTCCCAATACTAAAACTACAATAACCATTAGTTCTATTGATGGTTGCTTTAGCAGGGAAACCAAGGCCTGAATGGCGATAGCAACTGGACTTTCTCTCTCTCTCCTAGTAATGATTTCTCCCAAGTGGGGAAATAAGGTGTCCCAGAGGAACAGTTAGGGATGCTTGCCTGCTCCTGCCTGTGCTGTATTTGTTCTGTGGATAAATAAGGCATTTCAGTTCCAATGGCAGTCACTCTAACACCTTCCAAGAGTGCTAAGGGCCCAATTCTGCAAGGTCAGAGCTGGTTGAAGAGGGTGTTTTTGACAAAAAATGGCTTTTTGAAACCCATTTTCTATACAGTATGAAATTTTCCAGGTTTTTGTTTCCAACAAAATGATTTGAAATGAAACACTTGTTTTAATTTGAGTCAAATAGAACTGAAATAAGATTTATAGGAATAAGCTAGTGTGGTTGGAGCATTTTTATACTGGTATAAAAGCATCCACGGTAGAGGAGGTTGTTCTAATATGGTTAAAATAGTACAATTTGTGTGTGTAAGCGAGCCCAAAGCTTGGTCTCTTTGGGTATGTCTACACCTACCCGGTAGTTCGGCGGCGAGCGATCGAACTTCTGGGTTCGACTTATCGCGTCTTGTCTGGACGCGATAAGTCGAACCAGGAAGTGCTCGCCGTCGACTGCGGTACTCCAGCTCGGCGAGAGGAGTACCGCGGAGTCGACGGGGGAGCCTGCCTGCTGCGTGTGGACCGAGGTAAGTTCGAACTAAGGTACTTTGAACTTCAGCTACGTTATTCACGTAGCTGAAGTTGCGTACCTTAGTTCGAATTAGGGGGTTAGTGTAGACCTGGCCTTTGACAGTGGCCCTTTACACACTTTCATGGTTAGAGGTTTTCTGCTGCCTGTTACATCTTTAATTACAGTTTCAAAGAAGTCATGTGTTTGCTACCTAAGCCATCCCCTGCAGCTAAATTTCTTAGTAAGCCTTGTTAATGATTACAAAGGTTTAAAAAAAAAATCTGACCTTGCTTGTTTTGCAGTTGAGTAGTGGGATACCAAGTAGAAAATGTTTTGTTCCATGTCAAAAGTCCTTCCCTGCATGCCCCAGTGTGGGTGGTTCTTTGTGCTAGGAGGAAGGGGGGGTGGGGGAAGTAAAACGAAACAAGTTGTAAAAGAAACCTGATAGGCTGTAACTCTAGATCAGGGGTCGGCAACGTTGGCACGCGGCTCGCCAGGGTAAGCACCCTGGCGGGCCGGGCCAGGCCAGTTTTATTTACCTGCTGACGCGGCAGGTTCGGCTGATCGCGGCCCCCACTGGCTGCGGTTCGCCATCCCGGGTCAATGGGGGTGGCGAGAAGCCGCGGCCAGCAGATTGCTCGCCCATGCTGCTTCCCGCCGCCCCCATTGGCCCGGGATGGCGAACCGCGGCCAGTGGGGGCCGCGATAAGCCAAAGCTGCTGCGTCAGCAGATAAATAAAACTGGCCCAGCCCGCCAGGGTGCTTACCCTGGTGAGCCGCGTGCCAAACGTTGCCGACCCCTGCTCTAGATTAATGAAATTATTGTGGAAAGGAGAAAGACTCTGTTGGTCAGCAACCAGGTTGGGGGATTACACCTATGCCTGCGTGGTTAGGAGCGCAAGTACTGGGGAGCTGTTTGTGCAAAATAGCCAGTCTTGCATTTGAGATTACTGGGGTCTCACCTTGAGCAAGGAGGCTCAATCCTCCTCCCTGTAAATCTCCTGCACTGTAAGGACGAGGGGTGTATGTGAGATGAGAGTAGGTTGTCCAGCTGTCCTGATTTTATAGGGACAGTCCTGATAGTTGGGGCTTTTTCTTATACAGGTGCCTATTACCCCCATCTCCTGTCCCGATTTTTCACACTTGCTATCTGGTCACGCTAGATGAGAGGGAGGAAGCCAGGGGGTTGCTGTGTGTCTGGGTCTGTTCTCTGAGTCTATGATCTCTCCACTGACAGGGTTCTGCTAATTCAGGTTCTCTAGTGCGTCAGGTGCTCCCCTACCTGCCTCCGGGGGGGTCTTTCCCTGAAGCAGCTGGACTCGCTGGCCCCCTGGTTTGAGCCAGGAGGGTGAACAGGTCCCTAGAGGGGTATGTGCTGGGGCTGCAGCGCCCCGCGGTGACCGCCAGGGGGTGTCTGCCCGTCCCACGCGCCGCAGCGCCGGGCGGGCGGGCGCACAGGTCCCGGGCGGCTGTTGAGCTCGCGGCTCGGTGCATGCGGGGCTTTCCCGGGGGCCGGCGCGGCGCGTGGGCGGCAGCCCGGCTCTCTGCTCCCCACGAGGAAGAAGCCTTGGAGCGAGAGAGGAGGCAGCGGGGCTCGGGGCTTGAAGGTAACTCCCCCCCCCCTCCCCGAATGGCTGTGCAACAATGTGGCAGAAGTTGACAAAAGAGGGGGTCGTTCTGCCGAGCGTGCAAGGGGGTTTCCAGTCTGTACGGCTCCTAGTCCCTCTCCTCCGTCCTAACTTCCCTCCCGAAACCGCCCTGCTGCGCGATGGACGAAACGCGCTTGCTGGAAAAGCCCGGCTCCTCGCCGTGCGCCCCGCGGCTGTGCTCTTCCCGCGGGCGGGGCGATACACGCCGCCTGGTGCCGAAGTGGGGTCAGTCATAGACGGACTGGCTTCTGGTCCTGCTGACGGCGCGGGGGGGGGGGGGGGTGGTGTGCAGGGGGGGGGGGGAGTTTTTCTTGTGTGTAAAAGAGGAAAGTAACGTGGAGATTTCGCTTGATTTCTTTAGCCCCACCCTGTATTTAAACTTCTCCGGCCCCCCCTCTTCATTCCAACTAAATCCTGATTTCTCTTGGGGTGGGGGGTGGCAAGGAAGGCTGCTCCCGCCGCTGGGCAACAACTGTCAAACATCTGGATTCGCAGCCCCTCCCTCTTCAATGCAGCGAAAGAGAATTTTTTTTTTAAATCGCTTTGCTCGTTTCCTTTGATGTTTTTCCTTCTCTCCAGCAACCCAAACTAACGAAACTATTACACGGCACATCTTTACCTCTATCCAAGCAAGTAGGGTCCTGGTTGTCCTTTAAAGTCTCTGGCATTCGTAGTAAAAAAAAAAGGGGGGGGGGATACCCACCAGAACAAAACAATGAATGGGCTTTTGTTTGCCTATTGTTTGAATCAAACTGTGTAGTGGCTGCGATGGAGATTGGGAGGTTTGAAATAGCAACAGCGAAATAACTCATTGTCTGTCATTGGAACCTAAGGCAGGTATAATAGTAAATTATATGGAGGGCGATAAGCCAGTGGCAAGGCGTGTTTTCCTGCTCCTTGGATGCCATGGGATTTTTTTGCTTGCTGTGCTGCTCAGAAGGGCAGGTCTTTTGTGCTGGTGAATGATCATGACTCCTTCCTCCAGCGCCTGTGGGAGTTTGCTTGGCTTCCCTTAGGGGAAGTGGCTGCCACTTTACCGCCTTCAGGAGATGGGGGGGCTGGGGAATCAACTGGGTACATTGCTCGTGTGGTTTTGATCGATGCCTCTGAATGCGAATGAAGTTGAAAATAAAAACGGTCAACAAGTGTGTGCATCTGATCCTGTTGTTCCAGCCATGTGCAAAGGGGAGTGTCTGGTTCCACTCCAGGGGAGGATTTACAGGAAGACAGTGGAATAAGGGAGCCAGGAGGAGGATAGCTAGCAAAGTGATCAGGTTTTCCCCCCCTCCGTGCTTAACACTGGTTGGTGGTTTTCTCCCAGCCCTCTCTCTATGGATTGCTCTGAAATTGCAAGGCCGGAGTCTCAAATGAGTGAGCTCCTAGTATAGCTGCTCTGATGCTTTTGTGCTGACACCGACTAAGGGGAAGGGAGTCCCAAAGCCAAAGCCTGGGGATTTGTGACCTACTTGTCACCCCTCCTTGGCAGCTTTCAGGCACAACTCCTTACATCTTGAAGTTGCACAATACTTACTACCAGGGCTGAGTTTACTGCTTCAGCTTAGTACAGACAACCTGCCAAGTCTTACTCATTTGGAGACAGACTCCTTCTCCGAGTGATGTTTTAAATGATCTCTCTCTCTCAAGAAGAATGATTTTTACTGAGTGATGGAATGAGGGATTTAAAATCTTCCTTATGAATCTTAGTGTGATGAGCCAGATGCGCAGGCTTTTTGGAGTCTGGATCAGTAGCTGAGAGATGAATAATCAGCATTTAATCTATGGCCCAATGCAGAGAGCAGGTTCAATCATCAGTTTTGATTATAAACCAACCGGAAAACTTTCCTAATCAGATAATGATTATTTGTATTTGGGTAGCACCCAAGATCAGGGCTCCATTGTGAAAAGCACTCTACAAACATTTCAATTTCTCAATTTTTTTCATAATTCACAAATGCTTCTTAAGTTGGTTCTTGAATTTTAAGATAATTTTACCCACTTTTAAATGACACTTGAACAAAGGTGCTGTTGTTCCCTTTAACTGCTGTGGTTAATAACTAAGCCTGTAGTAGCGTCTATTACTATTAATGGAGCCCCAGGCACAGAGCTACTGAAGTGAGACTGCCGGTGTAGATGCTGTGCAGTGCAAGGAGCCAGCAGAAGTGGCCAGTGCTAGGTCGGGAGAGGAGTAGGACAGCTGCCATGCGAGGAGCAGCCTCTGCTGGCATGGCTCCTGTGAAGTCCTGACTGCAATTCACAGCTGCCCAATCCTGGTGACCACCTGCTTTTCCTCTGAGTGGGGCATAAAGAATCAGCTGGTGTTGGGAAGTGTCCTTTACACTTCGGTCTACAGCGTGGGTCATTTTAGCCCAGGATTATGAAAGCGGGCCAAGGGGAGCAATAAACAGAATGTTTCAAATAGTTCTAAGATACATCTCTAGCCTAGTCACACCTTGGTAAAAATCACCAGCATAATTATAGTGCGGGGTAGAACTTGTCCTCCTGGTAGCAGAGGACTTTAATCTAACAGACAAAGGAATAACAAGATCCAGTGGCTAGAAACTGAAATTCAGACTAGAAATAAGGTGCACATTTTTAACGGGGGGCAGGAATTAACTATTGGAATAATTTACTTCGAGAGGTAGTGGATTCTCCATCACCTAAAAGTTTTAAAATGAGGATTGGATGCCTTTCTAAAAGATTTGCTCTAGCTCAATCACAAGTTATTGGTCTTAATGCTGGAATCAGTGAGTGAAATTCTATGGACTGGTTAAAGCAGGAGGTTAGACTAGCTGGTCATAATGGTCCCCTCTTGCCTTAAAAGATGTCACTCTCTACTGTATGTGTATATATATCTCCTCAATATATGTTCCATTCTATGCATCCGAAGAAGTGGGCTGTAGCCCACGAAAGCTTATGCTCAAATAAATTTGTTAGTCTCTAAGGTGCCACAAGTACTCCTGTTCTTTTTGCGGATACAGACTAACACGGCTGCTACTCTGAAAACTCTCTACTGTAGTAGATTTAAAAAAAAAAGTAAAACCTTTTAGTAACTTGTTTTGTTGTGTTCACAAACAAGTGAAGGTAGGCAAGTCCTAATGAGGTCTGTGACATATCGGAATGAATATAAGCAGATATATTTAGCAAACACTAAATACTGAGAAAGTTGCAGTCCATCTGCTCCATCTCATGGATCTCTTTGAAATAACAAAATAATTAAATTAATGTTTGTCATTATTGACTGATACAGAATGGTCTAAATGTTAATAGTGAATAATCCAGATGTATAACTTTTCCTCACAAAAATACC
>NW_020699449.1:5457695-5473371 GCF_002925995.2 Terrapene triunguis | reverse complement strand
TCTTTCTGATCCAATAATCCAGCAAAATGCACAGGCAATGTCATAGTTAAAGGGATACTGTCATATGGAAATGTGGTCAGTTTCCCCCCCCCCCCCCCCCAAAAAAAAAAGAGTTAAGACGTTTCAGCTGCTAGAATCCCCTGACCAATTGTGGTTTTGCATTCAAAATTTCCATTTTTTTTAAAATAAATGTCCTCCTTTTCATGTTGCTGGGTGGAAAAAGCCACACAAGCAACAAGGGGAAATGACTGATGGAAGAATCAGTGAAATGGTCAACACTCACAGCTGTCAAATACACAAAGGAAACAAACCCCTGAATAAACAGAAATATTTTTGTGTCTCTGATTCTTCAGTTATGGTAATGTTTAGATGTTGTTTTTAACAGTAGAGTTAAACACTTTTACTAGTATATGTGATATTTAAGTTGAAAGTGCTGCTTTAAAAATAAAAGTTTAAGAGTTACACTATGTAACCTCAAATAAGAGAAGTCCACACACACTCCGCTATCTCAGGCAATTAAACCCTCTCCATAGGAATGGACAGCTACCTGTAAAGCCCCCATTGCGGATGAACTCTGAGTTTCAGAGAGGAGATCTTTAACATGGGTCTTGTCTACACTATTTTTTTTTTTTAACCTTATAACTCAAGGTAGCTAACATGTTTGTAAAGGCTAAAGTGGACATTTCACAAACATTTGTTCCAGGAGACGCCAGCCTTTATGAACTCATGGTTACCTCAAGACACCTGACAATCCATTAACTCAACAGGAAAAACCTCTAGTGTAGCTATGCTCTTAGTTCTTGTGCCAATGTAAACCTAAATTGGCTTTTGAATCTCATTGCCAGAATGAGAGCTATATCTTGTGTACAGTGACCCAACAAAGACAAGTTACACTTGCAGAGAAGACAGACTAGCAGGCAGAGCTGCTTTAAATCTTACAGAAGTATTTCTCCAAAACAGTAAATCTAATCTAATGGTCTCTAATAACAGTCTGTGGTCCCAGTGGTGCAGTCCACGCGCAGCCAAAGTACCCATTGACTTCAGTGAGGGTTCTGCCTAAGTAAATTCGGCAGGGTTGTACCCTGCAGTTTCTACAAAGTCCTTTGCATATTGCTTACTTTTCTGAGGCAAAAATACAGATGTCCTGCATAGTCTAAGTACAGATATATGTCCAGCATAAAGTCCAAGCATATGAATATAATTAGTCCAGCATAAAGTCTAAGCACAGAAGTTTAGATATGTCCAGCATATATCTAAATATATAGATATGACCTGCATATCTCTTGTATGGTACAATACACACCGGGAAACCTCAGGCACATAGGTTTCAGTTCAGTAAGGTACTTAAGCACATGCTTAATTTTAAGCACATGAATAGTCTCATGGGATTGCTCATGTGCTTAAGTACTTTGCTGTTTTAAGGCTATAGAGCTGTTTAACAGTAGTCAAATTATTTTTTTTCTTTTTAATTAATCATTTTAATCTGGAAAGGTTTTAATCTGCAGTGCATTGATTAATACTAAATTTTCCTTTGATCTTGCTGCTTTTAAGATGTGGTTCCTCACTGCCATCCTGTCACACCTAGGCAGGCATAGTCCTGTGCATAGAAGCGACACCCATCTTAATAGGCATTCTCTATCCAGAATTAAAGATTGATTTTTTTTTTCAAAGCAGTGCACATTTTTCATTAAGGTGAAGGGAAGATGAGTGACTAAATTCCTGCACTGCTTTGAAAATCTCCACAACTCTGCTAACTGCACTTCTGAACCTGACTGGCAAAAGATTTTAGATTTTTTTCCCCTCCAGATTCTGTAAATTCATGGAAACTTTTAATTCTGTCCTGATTTTAATTTTCTTTCAGAACTGTGCATATTTAGAGATCTTTTGTTATATAGTCAGAGGGGAAAAAATTGAGCAGCTCTAAAAGCCATATACCAGTAGTCCTTACTTGAATACAGTGGATGGGCTCTGAGGTCTCTTGAGTGGCGAATAAGCTGACGGATGTTTGAAGATGATCATTTGTTTGATCCATGTAAGAAAAAAGGGGAGGGTGGGAGATATTTGATTACATTAGTGCCAATGTATGAATTGTTTAAAACTGCCATTGCCTTTATGTGTAAACTTGACAATATAAATAAAAACTTCCTTCTTAGTGTTCTGTATTGGTGTAAACCATTGCGTCCAAAAATCTGTACCAATTGTTGAATGTGCCATAGTAAATAGGGAGAAAACAACCCTAGAGATTACAGGGACAGGTGCATTTGAAAGTAGATGATTGTAGTTGGAAACTAACCTTCCAGGTCAGAACCTCTGCCAACCAATGCTCTTGAGCTTTTCTTAGCCCTGGTCTACACTGGGGGGGATCAATCTAAGTTACGCAACATGAATAACGTAGCTGAAGTCGACGTACTTAGATCAACTTACCGTGGTGTCTTCACCGCAGTGAGTCAACTGCTGCCTCTCCCCCGTCGACTCTGCTTGCGCCTCTCGCAGCGCTGGAGTACAGGAGTCGAAGGGAGAGCGCTCAGGGGTTGATTTATCACGTCTAGACTAGACGCGATAAATCGATCCCCGCTGGATCGATCGCTACCCGCCGATCCGGAGGGTAGTGAAGATATACCCTTAGTTTGTATATGTTGTGCCCTTTCAATATTTTAATCAATCAGTTTAAGAAATTCTGGTACAGTGTCAGATCTTCTTATGTATCATAGCTAACCCATACCATATGGTAACCCATACCAGAGGTGTATTGTCCTCTTGACTCAGGCATGTGTGCCCCTGAGACTTCTTTTTAATGAAGAAATCCCTATATATCAGAAAAGAACAAAATCAATGTAATGATAAAAGGCAACAGTAAATAACTAAAAGCCATAAAATAGTTGATAGACCCGGTAAAATGGACATAAAACATTTTCCCAGCTCCAGGAGAGAATACAGGAGCACTCTTTAAAAACGCTCCACCTATTTTGAGGATAAATGTGTTAGGGCCAAATTTTCAAAAGAGCTCAGCTCCCACTGAGAGCAGGAGGAACTGCTGCATGCCGAGTGCTTTTGAAATTCTGGCCATTTCATTTTAGCTGCCGAAATGGGAGCTGAACCCTTGGGAAGCCAGCCCCACTTATGGGGGCATGATATTTTTGAAAATCTGCCCCTAAACCTTTTACATTTTTTTTTAAAGCGGGAAATGGCTACTTTCTATCCAAGGGGGGGGGGGGGGAATACACTTTAATTTTCTAATTTTTTTTTTTTTTTTTTTTTTTTTAAATGAGATGTTCAATAAACAGACTCTTTTCATTTCCACTTGAACTCTTTCCCAGGAACAGTTGGTGTAGTGCTTCTCTTTAGGAAATCTTTGATTCTTTGGAAGTATTTCTTCATGTTCAGAGTGCTCTGTAGGACCACATTTCCTGAGTTGTCAATTGCCTTCTGCGTCTCTGCACCCAGACATGTGTCCAGCTGCTCGATTTGCCAATGAAGGAAGTGGCAGTCTGGAGATGAGATTTTGGTGGAGGATAAGAGTTTGTTAGAGAACACCAGCGCAAGAGAAATTTGCAAGAAATGTCTTTGAGCCCCGATGATCATGACGATGAAGTTATCAGTCCATCTCTCCTTGTCTTTGTGCAGAACCTGTAAGCCAGGATAGAGTTTTGTTAAATGCCTTTTGTGGACTCCATTGTTGCTCTTCCATGACACTAAATTTATTTATTCTGCATGAGACAGTTGTATTAATCATATTCGGAGAGTTGTGGTTTTCTCACTTTTTAATGCCTTTGAGGCTTCTGTTTAATGAGTTAATTGTCTGGCACTTTTGCCACCTTCTTTGCCCCCTGCTAAAAAGTATAATATTAAGTAATATACTGTGGACAGATAATAGACACTATCCTATAACAGATTAATCAGATCCCAAACATGTCCCACCCTCTCTTCCTCTCCCTAGGGTGCTTGAAGTAAAGCATTTTTCCATACTGTCTGCTCCCAGATCTTCAGTGGTTTCTTGCTCAGAGTGGTGGTTGTGTTTTTGTTTTTGTCCCTCCCTCCCCTTTGACCTTACTTCCAAGTGGTAATTGAAGCATTAATCTAACGTTTTTCTTCCCTTTGCTGCACACTCACATTCATCTATAGAGGTTAATGGTGAAACTCTGTTGGCTTGAGCAGGGCCTGGATCAGCCTATTACAAATTCCTGGGCTGCCTTGATATTCTGAAACTGAGAGAAATCTTCAATCTGCAGTTCAGAGCCCTTACCTCAGTTTCTTTGGGTCACAAAGTCTGGCTTTAATTACTCTTCATATGGGGATCAAGTGCCTAATGCTGCACTACTGAAATCGGTGAGTGTTCTGGGTGTGCAAGGAAGGCTGGATTAGACTCTTACACTTAACACTATCTTAACTTGGCCATGTGAATGGCTTTTTCTTTCTAATATAGCAGTTTTTTATAGCTCTTGGGCTGAACTGTTCTTTTTCAAACTTGTCTGGTTTTTTACACTAAACATATTAAAAGTTTTTGATCAGGTCTCTGTTTATTGGTACCAAAAATCACTGGGCAGAAGTTAACTGAAACTTTAGTAAAGCACAGATGGTTAACAGGATGAGGCATCTTATTGATTAGTCTCCACGGAGTTTGGTTACCAGCTATGGGAATTTATAGGTGTTAACTACAGGGGAGCATTCTGGGAGCTCATTTAACTGAATGCTGTTGAAACTGAGTGGAGGGCAAGGAGAAAAATGAATATTTAATTGACTGTCAGGTCTGTTCCCTAGGCCCTAGTTCATCCCAAGATTGAGCTCCTGGAATGCTCCCCTGTAGTTAACAATTTAGGGTAAATCAAATAAATGTACTGTGTGTGTGTGTTCATGCCCAGAAATGTATGTGTGCCACTCCTGTTTATTTCAATTGGAAATACACATAGCATTAGCAGGCAAGTTGGGATCTTATGGGTTTAAAATTTTTCACATGAAATTCTTTTGGTTGAAAAATGACCATTTTTGAAAACAAAATTATTCATGAAAATTTGGCAACAATTTTCATTTGGGGGTGGAATTTGTGAAATATTTTAATAGATTTTTTTTTGAAAATGTGACCTAAGCATTTACTGAAAATCAAGTTTTTAGTAAATAAACTTTCAATAATAATTTTAGCATTTTCAATAAAAAAAATTACTGTAAAATTTTGAAAAAAATATATTGTAAACCCTTTGACACAAACACCCCCCCCCCTTTTTTTTTTAAACTAGATTTCAGCCAAGGGTGGTAGTGTTTCTTCACTAAAAAGTGAGAAGAGGAAAATTAAAATATTTTATGTTAGTTACCTAATTATCCCTTATTTGGGCACCTATGAGAGCTCACTGGGACACGTTGTTATTTTTTACCATGAAAATTTGTGATAGAAACTAAAATGTTTATTGCAGTTGCCTGGGGGAGTGGGGGGTGGGAGGAAGGATTTTTTCAAAAGAATTGTAATTTTAAAAAGTTTCAATGAAAAAATTCTGACCAGCTGTACCACCGATGATTGTGATTGTACATGATATTAGCTCGTGCAAAAAGACAAAATAAAACTACAGCAGGAAGTAAGCTTCTGGGCCAGATTTTTCAATTCATGTACAGGTGAGTCTCATCTTACGCTGGGGTTATGTTCCGCGGTCAGCGCGTAAAGCGAAAATTGCGTATAGTCAAAATTACATTGAGTGGAATGGCGGGCGGAATCGCCCGCACTACAGGTACAGTATTTAAATTGTTATTTTTCTCCTTTTTTTTGTTTTTTTTGTTTTTGCCGACCGCGTAAAGCTGAATTCGCGCATGTTAAATGCGCGTAAGATGAGACTCGCCTGTACATTCGTGTAGTTCCACCAATTCACGCCAGCTGTGGACCTGCCTTTCTCTAGCTGTGTTTCGACAGGTCAGTGTCTCAACTTTGGGCCTGTGTGGAGTGTAATGGCAGGGCTCGGTTTGTAACGTGGCTTGAGTTACTATCCCTACTTTCATTCCAGTCCATTGGAAAGATGAGCAGTGACGGCAGAGCTGCTTGATAGGATGGCATATGATCGTGAGTTTTAGGAGATTCTTGTGGTGTCCTTTAGCCTCTTAGCGGACTCAGTGTGTATTTGAACTTCTGTCTCTGAAGGCTCCAGCTCTGGGAGTTTTCAACAACTGGTTTGTAGCTTCTCTTACACTTCTACTGTCTAAACCCTTAGATACCTAGGAGAAAGATAAGGGGAATAATTTCTTGTCTATATTCTCAAGCTATTCTTGGATCTTTGTTACACAAAGAGATGCTGAATACCAGGCACTAAGGCAGTAGAGCAGAACTTGCTGCACTATATCCTCTTGGCTTGCCTCTGCCCATGTGGCCTGATGATAAAACTCCCATTGATCTCAATGGAAGTTCTGTCTGAGTATGGAGTGGTTTGATTTGCTTAAAATACTTTTGTTACAGTCAACATACTGTTCAGTGATTAACACCCATTTCCAGATCTATTGATTACAAAGGATATCACGGCTTATAACAGACTAAAGCATCACTTATAATTTTGTCCTTGGAACTAGTTCTTAAGTAATTGCATTTAGTAAATCAATATTAACATGATGTATGTGCCTATACATAAAAGATCAGGACTATTTAAGAGATGGTTCCTTCACCTCTGTATTTCCTAGTACATCTTATCTTTCTCTGTGTGGCTGTCTTTTAGCAGGTTGTATGCACTTTGGGGCAGGAACTGTCTGTTGTTAGTGTATTGTACAGCACTGAGTATATTGCCAGAGTTTATATAAACAACAAGAATACTAGCATGAACAAATAGATCTTGACCTGCATGGTGCAAAAGAGGTATGAATATCTCTTAACACATTGCTAGTTAACAAATATTCAGATTTAAAATTTTGGGGCTATTTAAAAAAGCCGAAGAAAAGCTGTAGACAGTGTCTCGTGATAGCAGATTTTAGAATAGAATGCAACATGGCAAAATGAATAAGCTACTCAGTGCTAACACTGTTGTTGACCATTTCCAGTGTCTGCATTTGTTTCACATTGGATGCATGTATTTAGGAGTGTGTGTATGTGTAACTTATTTTGGGGTATGCCTGGCTTTCTGCATCTGATGCATATATCTGCATGTACCGGGCAAGTCTTTCTGGAAATTGTATGTATGCGAAGACCGCTGCACCTGATTTCTCCAAACTTGACTTCATGTTGCAGACTTGGCTCAAGGAAATGGTTAGACAGAGTAGGTCTTTCTTAAAGAGCTAATTGCGAATGGCTGTATACTTTAAAGTGTGTGTTTATTGTTTACGTTTATGCATAAAAATACAACCACTAATATTTTCCATTTCATAAATTTTTACTTCCCTGTGTTTGAAAATCTTTTTGTGTTTATACATAAACCCTACTTACTATGATTGGACGTGAGCCATAAATGACATCACTGATATGTCCCCCACCCCACCCCCATCACTTTGCAAACTTATATGGGGCAGGTGATTAACAATATACTAGACATTATGAGATCGTGAAGATACAGACGAGACACTGCAACTCAGACGTGTAGTGCTGATTACAGTACCTGGCCTCTGGCAACTGTGGGAAAAAGTATTAGTGTTTAAGGAAGACAGCTTTGAGATCTGGATTAGGAGTGAGACAATTATCATTTGTTACTCATAATAGGCGGCCTTCCTCTTTTTTTGTTTGTGTTTTTTGGTAAGTGTAGTGCTTCTGAGGGGACTGGATTGACCAGTTTGAATGGGGGAAATCCTCAATCCTCAACACAGGGCAGCGTTGGTGTTAGTTTTCTCACAGTGTCACGGTGCCTCAAAGGGGTGAGATTCTAGTGTTTGGCATGACCCTGGAAACTGCTGAAAAAGGTGGCTGGTGCTAGCGATCATCTGCTAGAAACTAAACCAAAATCACCATCCACTTGCTGCATGTTGGTTACTGAACCCTGGCAAGATGCCATGGAAATGCTATGATAACTTTTTCAGCCACTACAGACCTGGGTCAAATTTGAACTCTGTAGCCCATTATCAATTCCCTTTCCCATCTAGTTCCTCCAGTTATATATATAATATATAGTGACAGACCCAGACCAGTGGGGTACAGGAGTCTGGTAGAGGGCAAATATACTGGTCACTGGATGAGTAGTTTTTTGTTCCCTGAGTGACCAGAGCAGGGGCTGTACTAGAGTAATCAGGAACCTGCTAGAACCAGTTAAGGCAGGCAGGCTAATTAGGACACCTGGAGCCAATTAAGAAGAAGCTGCTAGAATCAATTAAGGCAGGCTAATCAGGGCACCTGGGTTTTAAAAAGGAGCTCACTTCAGTTTGTGGTGCGAGTGTGAGGAGCTGGGAGCAAGAGGCGCGAGGAGCTGGGAGTGAGAGGGTGTACTGCTGGAGGACCGAGGAGCACAAGCGTTATCAGACACCAGGAGGAAGGTCCTGTGGTGAGAATAAGGAAGGTGTTTGGAGGAGGCCATGGGGAAATAGCCCAGGGAGTTGTCGCTGTCATGCAGCTGTTACAGGAGTCACTATAGACAGCTGCAGTCCACAGGGCCCTGGGCTGGAACCCGGAGTAGAGGGCGGGCCCAGGTTCCCCCTAAACCTCCCAATTGACCTGGACTGTGGGTTCTCCCAGAGGGGAAGGTCTCTGGGCTGTTCCCCAACCCACATGGTGAATCTCTGAGACAAGAAAATCCACCAATAAGCGCAGGACCCACCAAGATAGAGGAGGAACTTTGTCACAATATATACATATATAGTATGTAATATAGCTTGTGTTCTTGTAACAATCAGAAAAGATTCATGCAAAGATACATCTTTTATAGTAGTTGTTTCAGGTTCTCCCCTGGACAATAACCCTCTGCAGGAATCTCTGAATTGGGTAAGTCCTGAAATAGCTCTCAGCCATTGAATGGAGACTCAGATATAGCATAATGCAGTATTCTTTCCATCCTTGCATCTCAGTAAAGTTCTGTGATGCATCAAGTCATGACACAAAACCAAAACCCTCTCATGGGATTGGAAATGGCACTTGCTCCCAAATGCTTTATCTTGGCAGTGCTGGTGAACTGGAGAATAAGTTGTATTATGGTTTGGAGTTAGTGTCCTGCAGGTGAAGGATGAGGTTTGGACACTGGCTCACCTTAGTCCCTCTCTTTTTCTCACCTGTTGTTAAGATATGCAGGGTCTTTAAAGCTGGAATAATCAAAATGCCGCAGTGAAACTAGCGAACAAAGATTTAGGGTTTTTTCTCCACTAGTAGATTAAAATTCCTCAAAGACAAATTGCAGCCTATTACAACAACTAACCCTAAGCCATAAATCAGGGGCGAGTGATGGCTACAGTACCTCGGTGGTGATGGTGACAGCTTTATTGTCTAATGGGAATATAAAGACAGTAACCATTATTCAAAAGATGTTTAGTAGACAGTGGGGTACTGGCCAAACATGCTGTCGTTCTGCAGCTCTGAAGCTAGAAAGACTTGTTACAATTTTTCTTCAAACTGTGAGGAAGCTGCCTTATTATTGCTATGGAGACTAGGCAGGGTTAAACTGATGGGAATGTCAATCTGAACTTTTTAAGTAATAAAAAGTAACTGAAGTTTATCTTAGAGGGACAGCAACCAATTCCAGTGACCTAGCATCCTTCCCAAAAGGGTCACAGGGGCCAGTCTGATGAAACACTGCCCATTTATCAGTAGTTAAGCACAGTTCAGAGCAGCAGCAAATATATTTATTTACTCTCATTTGAAATGTTGACACAAAGGGAGCAGTATGAATGGTGGTAGGATGCCCCTTGTATAATTGAGGGGGCATAGTGGCAGAAAACTCTGGCTCTTGTTTACACAAGATTATAATGGGGGCAGATGAAGTAACCAGCTGATTCAAATCTTAATACATGGCTAGGAGCATATGGTGAGAGAGATTAGCTAAGTATGCTGGGCTGAATTGATTTGTACAGAGTATTAAAGTGAGTAAAATAGGTCAGATTCTGAGCTTGGTTACCTTGGTGTAAAGGCAACTCCATGTAACGCCATGGAAGTATGTAGACTTCACACTGGTGCAAGAGCTGTAACACAAAATGTTACAGGACTTCATTGTAAAGTTTCAGTCACAATATAGATGGCTCAGATTCAGCCCTAGCATAAGCAGATAGAACGCTGTTCAGTGAACAAATGCCTGCTAATATCTGGACTTGGATTTGGCTCAATAACTGTAATGGAACTCTCCGGGTTAGATTCTCCTCTGGCGTAAATCTGCATAGCTCCATTGCAATTAGTGGAGCGGTTGTGTCAATTTATAACGATGGGGATCAGCTCCTTCATCTTTAAAACAAACAAACAAAAAAAACAGTTTAACCATCCCATGGTAAACTTGGGCCTGATTCAGCACTGCTACTACATTTCTACAACCCCAATGATTTCAATGGGGGTGACAATGGCATAAAACTGGAGTCACAGTAGTAAATCAGGGCCTTTATAGCTAGGAATAATTGAGATTGATTTTGCTGTCTCGTGCCTGTATATGAGGAATTAATTCACTGATTTCAGTTTAATTTCACATGTGTAAAAGAAGTGTAAGAGGAAAATGTGTCACAATTATGCTCATGGAACAAATGCTCTCCCTTCTCCTTTAAAAAACCCTGAGCGGGTGCATGAGGAGCAGGGCTGACCTGGTGGGCACAGGGGATCAAATTTATTGATATTGGCCAGACCCTTTGAACAAGAAGGCCATCTGCTCCGTATGCCGGAGTCCATACCAGCCTGCCAGCTTTATGCATTTGTGCCAACAAAATCTGGATAGGGAAGACCTCTTGGATGGCCTGACACATGCTAGAGGGATTTCGTGGCTTCTGACCTCACCTGCCTCAGCCTTAATATAGAGCAGGCCTCAAAATTGGCAGGAGATTGGCCTCTCTGGAAACAGGGGATACAAAGTCTCTACTAGGAGGAGAATTAATGATTGTGAAACTAACAAGATATCAAGAAACCTGGGGCGTTCAAATGTCCACACTTAAAAACAAGATTGTACGGGTCCCCAGAAATCTCCTTGCAGACGTACGTGTCTGTGAACCACTCTGCTGCTGTGCCTTAGACTGCCCTTGGCTTCAGTTACCATAACATCTGTTAAACACGTCATAAATCAGTTGTTATAAATAGTGGGGCTAACATTATTGCTCTGTCTTTAAATTGGTCATCTTGGCAACCAGTAAAATTAGCACTCAGCAGAACATTGGTGGTGGTGATTTAGTCTGGGAGTATAAGGTTCCAGATGCTTTCCTATTTGCACCAATTAGCAATATCTGGATTTTAGTCTTCTTTCTTTCATCTTTCTTTGGGGGTGGGGTGGGGTAGGAAGAGTCTAGCCTTATTAACATCATGTACTTGTATAGTTAAATTATCCCCTAGCAGGTACAAAATCAAGATGTCCTCATAGATTCTGCAAGCGAAACATAATCTCTTGTAGTTACTTTGCATACCAAGTGACTTTCCCTTCCCATAAACAAGCAACTTTGTGGTGCCTCTTTCTTCTCAAAGAGGTGGAAGGCCTGTGGACTTGAATCACAGGATCAAATAAGCTAGAGTGGGAAAACACCACTCAATAACCTTATCTATCCCCTGCCAGTGTAGAAGTGTTCTCTAAATTTATATTTTTTAGATCTTTGCCCAATCAAATGACTCAAACAATAAGGCTTCCACTATGTCCCTTGTGAGAGTGTTGAATACTTTAATAGGACTTTGGTAACTTCTGTACATTTAGGGATAGAAGCCTGAAGGTCAAAGTTTCAAAGCCTGCCGATGTCCTATAGGGGTCCTTAGTGTGCGGGAAATATGGGCTAGTGATTAGAGCAGGGAGTTGAGCCTCCTTGCTTATATTCTCAGCTCTAGCTTATGCTCTAATAAATTTGTTAGTCTCTAAGGTGCCACAAGTACTCCTGTTCTTTTTGCGGATACAGACTAACACGTCTGCTACTCTGAGCTCTAGCAGTGACTCTCTGGCCTTGAACATGTCTCTTCGCCCCTGTGTGCTTCATTCAAAGGAGATTCCAAACCAGGAGGCAGGAAACTTGGTATTTTGGGTTCTGTGGTGTGTGTTATGCAAGAGGTCAGATTCAATGGTTGTAATGGTCCCTACTGACCTTGGAATCTATGAATCCCACCTTCAGGAAGTTTTACCTAGAAATATTGTGGAGTGGTAGTAGTACATCCTCCACCACGGCTCTTAACCGCCAGTGGATGGGCTTTTGCTTTACTGCGGAATGTAGGACTGAACAAGCAAAACCTATTTAAAAAAGAAGAGTAATAAAATAGAAATCCTGCTCCTTTAGTTCTTAAAGACAGAATCGTTCCTTATTTGCATGTTTAGAGAAATCTTACTAGCTGGGGCCGAGATTGCAGCCTGTTGAGTGTGAGCTATAGTTCCTCTCTTACAGAGATGGGGGCCAGTTACTACAAAGCAATATAATATTAGTATCATTATGTTCTAGATTATTATGTCCTGTAATAATAGAAGATAGAATAAGGTTAATATATATTTATATCCAATGTTATATATAATATTAAAGCAATTTATGTTAATATTATTATCTTGTAATATGTAATGTGTAACACTCAATATAGTCCCGAGTTATCAAAAAATATATGCGTACAGCACCTCTGTGGTGGAGGACAGCTGCCAGTCAGTACACAGCAATGGGGTTGTCTTATCTAGAAAAAAATTGTTGTGCTGCTGACAAGCCCCTGCAGTTTTAATATGGGAATGGGTTTGAGTTAGAAAAGGGTTGGCCATCGTGGTTGGAGAAAGAGGAGGGGACTGTTAAGTTTAGTGACATGCTGTTGCCCAGCTGAAATGACTTCAGATCTCAATCAGCTAGCTAAATTAAATTTAAAAATTGTCACTAGTAATTAATTCCACGTATAACTAAGACATTAGTAGCAAATGCTATATGGGATGTCTTTGTCAGTGAGTAAATATACAATACTGTTGTCCCAGTACTGCTGCTCCTTGCCTGAGGAGGTTGTGAAGGCTAGGACTATAACAGCATTTAAAAGAGAACTGGATAAATTCATGTAGGTTAAGTCCATTAATGGCTATTAGCCAGGATGGGTAAGGAAGGGTGTCCCTAGCCTCTATTTGTCAGAGGGTGGAGGTGGATGGCAGGAGAGAGATCACTTGATCATTACCTGTTAGATTCACTCCCTCTGGGGCACCTGGCATTGGCCACCGTCGGCAGGGCCGCCGAGAGCGGGTTCGGGCTCCGGTGAAAATAATTTTTTCGGGCCCCCCCAGCAAGGGCAGACCGGCTAAACAGGGCTGACAAGGGGGGGGGGGAAGCTGGGCCCCCTTCCGGACTGCCAGGCCCCGGTAATTTGTACTGGCTTCCCTCCCCTCTCGTTGGCCCTGACGGTCGGTAAACAGGATACTGGGCTAGATGGACCTTTGGTCTGACCCAGTATGGCTGTTCTTATGTAACTTATGTAACTTATGCAAGAGCTAGGTATGTGTGGACAAATAGGACATAAGGGGAGGAGGGAGTCCACTTTTGCTTAGTTTGACTTATCATTATGGGTGGTACCATCAGCTTGAGGTGCCAGATGGAGTTACACCCATTTACACCAGCTGAGGATCTGGTGCTGTGGCTCCAAGTTTATCAGGCCAGTTCCCACTGGACAGATGTCCACATTGCATAAACAGCCTCCACCAGCAGTACTAGTAGGTAACTTGGCTAATAATTTTGGCTAAAAGGCCAAAGATTGAATGGGCATGGATACGTTATTCCTTTCTTGCTTGGGGGTGCCGCACGCTGAAGATTGATTCACATTGGTGGAGTGGCAAGGGATAACGTGCCTTTGCTGTCCATCTTGTGGGCCAGATCCTCACCCGGTGCAAATCAGCGTAGCTCTATTGACATTATTATTCTACTCTGATTCACCCCAAATTAGCACCTGGCCCTGGCTTGCTGTGTGCGTAACAAAGGACTGAAGTCTGAGTCTGCCATTCTGGCATCTTGCACTAGCACTAAATTGGCTCATGCTCATCCTGCCCTGATTCTAGCACTGTTGGCCAATACATGATGTATGTGATTGGCATAGAAATAGAATCAGGGATCCAGCATGCTGATTTGGGACTTGCTTCCCCACTTTGCAACTCATTTGTGTGGGAGTTAGAGTAGTGCTGTCCTAGAGACACACACCGATCTAGCCACCCTCTGATTTCCTGAGCTGTTTGTAGATCTTTGTTTCTAAGGAGCTGGATCTCAAGTGTTTTTGTTGGAATCCATGAGAGGAAACTCTTTTGAAACAGGGAGGAGTTAGTGGAGCAAGGACCTTTTCCATCTCAGTGAAGTCAGTGAGCAGCCCAAGCTTTTAGCTCTGAGGATTTATTTTGAAATGTCTCATCACAGCTTTTAATGTAGCAGAGTCAGCAGAGCAGGCTTCCATGCAACTTAGCAATATTTTGTACTGTGAGTGAACCAAGTAGCTGTGGACGTGCCAAAACTGGGCTGCAGACCAGCTTTTCATAAAGTTTATTTCAAAGCCTACAATGCTGCCAGCTTTAAATCCCATGGTAGAGAAAGAAATATGGCAAAATATTGTTCTAGCTGGAAATCTGTACATCAGGCAAACAAGTGGGCTACTGTGCGTCATTGGTGGGCTGCCAAAACATGCCGCTCTGCTGTAAATTTCTTCATCCTGGTATGCTTGGTGCTCCCCAAAAGAGTATGCGCCTGAACCAAAGCCCATTGGTCCATTCACAGACTTTCCACTGATGTCAGGGAGTTTTGGATCAGGCCTGGAATGAGTAGCATGTTTCAAGTTTGGCCCTTGGGTGTAACATAGGACTGTTGCAGTCTCGCTGGAAGTAGATTTGAATTATCACCAAGGAAAAGAAATTCTTTTCAGGCAGTTAAGTAGCAAGCTGCTGCCACAGTTCCAGGAGTTTTCATTTCCATCTGCCTGCCCAGGCAACTGATTCAAACTGTGACCGGTCTCAGTAGACCAGTGGTTCTCAACCTATTTACCACTGTGGGCCGCATATGCAGTTCTCTATGTGTTCTATGGGCCATGTCCACACACGATATACAATACCTGTACATCCACATGAGCTGTAGCTGTGTGTTGATTGGGCTGCGGGTTGAGACAATTGACAGTGGGGAAAGGCCAACACCGCTCCTCTCGCGTGAGCTCTGAAGACACACCACAGTGCACGGTCAGGGAAGAAAAATGGGCTGTGCTAATGACTTGACAGTTACATTCAGTGAATCTAGTATTTAAATCACCACCGATTGTACTGATACATGTCAGAGGCTGCTCTTCAGAATGTTGAGCAATGACTGTAGTAAGCAGAAATACCAGAAAAATCAAAGTTGGTTGCTTCCCCACCCTAATAATTACACATCTTGATCTTCCCCAAAGTGCTGTTGAATGTCATTGATGCTTTCTTTAGGGGGTTACAACAGAACCTTATTAATTAGTATTAATGATGAGGAATCCAGTGCAGATTGCAGTTGCTTTTTAATCAGCAAATTTTAAAAATGCTCCTTTCTGTCACAAAGATACCATGCAAAAGTATATAGTGTATATTAATTACGGTTTAAAAAGTAAGTTTAATAATTTCAGTTATTTAAACCTGAAATTTCACGGTGTTGTAATTGTAGGGGTCCTGACCCAATAAGGAGTTGTGGAGGGGTCACA